>NW_027507685.1:112998881-113261265 GCF_037356315.1 Lithobates pipiens | reverse complement strand
GTCCCAAATGCCACTCAGGAGATTGTATCAAAACCAAGAAGTTTGTGTCACCGTTACTACTCAGAAAATGGTATTGAACCATGAAGGTTGTGTCACCAATACTACCCAAGAGATGGTATCAAACCATGAATGTTGTATCCCCAATACCACTCAGGAAATGATATTGAACATAGAAGGTTGTATCCCCAATACAACCATGCTAAAGGACATATCTCGTATAAGTGGAGTCTTCTCTACTATGGTTAATAGTACTGGGAGTGCCATGAATTCAGCAGAAGGGATCAAAGACAATGTCACGTCTCCAAACGTTGCCCCAACGTCTGTGCCAATCTGTGATATCAAAGCGAGCAGAAACCTTCCAGGGTCATCAAGGGACTCCAGGAATATTTCTGGTTGCGCTGCCTCTCCTGAGGACCCAATGATCCCCAAATAAAGCTGATACAATCAATATCGGTCATGCAGAAGACCATATATCTGTATCCGATGTGACCCATGCAAGTCATACACCGGAAAATGTATCAATGATCCCCAATAAAGCTGCTGACCTCGTTGGCACACATGCAGAAGACCTGATACCTGTATCTGATGGGACCCATGCCGATCTTGAAACATTAGTTGGCACGTCCACTCAAGGTAGACCAGATGGCCAAGAAAATTCAGGGAATAAAGAAGGAAGTGACAATCCTACTGCTTATTACTTTCTGAATGAAGCGCCTCCCTCCAAGGGTCGGTTTTTTGGCCTCTGAGTCCTTCAGCATGATTCAGGAGGAGGAGAACGTCATGATGTCAGCGTCTTCTCAACGGGGTCTCTGTCTTTTGTCACCTCTACACCTGTCCCGGGGTTAAACCATTTCCCCTTTCAGAAATCTGAACCGCAAAATCCGAATGTGTCCCTAGGCTGTGGGATGGAGCCTCCGCACAAGGATCCAACAGAAGATTGTGTGAGCACGCAGTCTAAACTGATGGCACCAACTGGAGGGAATGCAGGTCACAAGCTACTAAATAAAGGGGTACCCGGGCTCCCAACTAGCACACAAGGAACACTGCTTTGCTCCCAAACGTCTGTATACCCACCGCACGCCGGGCCCTAGCTCTGTTCCACAATCCCACAGGACAAGTGAAAGAGCCAATGCTTTCCAAAATTCATTAAGGGTATTCCTGGAAGGGGGAATATTAGCCCGCCACTGGCTCGGCCAGGCTTGCCAAGACCTAATGTGGGGAACACAAAGCAGAAGATAGAGGAGAAAACGGGGATCACGGCACCAAGCAAGCTTGTCGGGAGCAGCCTCAAGACTCTGAAAGCTGCCGCAGCAAAGGTTTGTATACACTGAGGACATGTCAACGTTTTCTTTGTATTAGAGAGAGAATATCATAAGCATGTATGTTTTCAGGAACTTAATCAGTCCCCCCCCCCCCGCCCTGTGCACCCCGGCTCCCCTGTAATGCTTTCTAGCTTGCTCCAGGAGTGTCCCTCAGTGCACCTTAGCCCCCTATAGTGCTTGCTTCAAAGCTTCCATCCCCCCTTGTGCACCCCCAGCCCCCTGTAGTGCTTTTTAGCTTGCTCCAGCAGTGTCCCGCAGTTCACCCCAGCCTACTGTAGTGCATCCTGCAAAGCTTCCAGCCCCCTTGTGCACCCTACCCCCCTGTAGCTTGCTCCAGGCGTGTTCCACAGTGCACCCCAGCCCCCTGTAGTCCCTGCTGCAAAGCTATCAGCCCCCCTTAGTGTCCCCAACCTCCAAGTGTCCCCCCAGTGCACCCTAGCCCCCTGTAGTGCCTTCTAGCTTGCTACAAAGCTTCTGCCCCTCCCCCCCTCTAGTGCTTCCCAACCCCCTGTAGTGCGTTCTAGCTTGCAGCAAGCTTCCAGCCCCCTTGTGCCCCTACCTCAGTGCACCCCAGCCCCCGGTAGTACGTTCTAGCTTGCAGCAGAGCTTCCAGCTCCCTGTAGTGCTTTCTAGCTTTCTCCAGGAGGGTCCCGCAGTGCACCTTGGCCCCCTCTCTAACTGCTGCAAAGTATTCAGCCCCTCCCCAAGCACCGGAAGTGTCTCGCTGTACACCTTAGCCCCCACCTAGCTTGCTGCAAAGCTTCCATTTCCCCTTAGTTCCCCCAACCTTCCACAGTGTCCCACAGTGCACACCAGCCCACTGTAGTGCCTTCTAGCTTGCTACAAAGCTTCCAGCACTCCCCAAACGCCAGCAGTTTTCAACAGTGCGCCCCCCCGCCCCCCCAGTGCTTTCCAACCCCCTGGTAGTACCTTCTAGTTTGCTGCAGAGCTTCCAGCCCCCCTTGTGCCTCCTACCTCACTGCACCCCCAGACCCCTGTAGTGCTTTTCTAGCTTGCTCCAGGAGTGTCCCACAGTACATCTTAGCCCCCTGTAGTGCTTGCTGCAAAGCTTCCAGAAACCCTAATTCCCCGCCCAACCTCCCAGTGTCCCCCAGTGCACCTTAGCCCCCTGTAGTCATTTCTAGCTTGCTCCAGGAGTGTCCCACAGTGCACCTTGGGGCCCCCCTCCCTAGCTGCTGCAAAGCATTCAGCCTCCCCCCCCCCCCCCCAAGCACCAGGAGTGTCCCACAGTACACCTTAGCTCCCACCTAGCTTCCATTCCCTCTTCCCTCTGTCCCACAGTGCACCCCAGCCCCCCATAGTGCCTTATAGTTTTGCTACAAAGCTTCCAGACCCCCTCCCCCCCCCCCTCTCCTCCCAAACTTCATCAGTTTTCAACAGTGACCACCCCCTAGTGCTTCCCAAACCCCTGTAGTACTTTTAGGTTGCTGCAGAGCCTCTAGTCTCCTATCGTGCCCCCCAACCTCAACAGTGCACTTTATTCCCCCTGCAGTGTCTCCTAGCATGCTGCAAAACTTTCAGACCCCCCCCAGTGCCCCCAACCTCCTACCCGTGTCCCACAGTGCACCCGAACCCGCGTAGCACAGTCCAATCTCCCGTAATGCCCCTGCAAAATCCTCAGCCTCCCTAGAGACCTCTAGCCCACCTCCAGACACTCATCCCTCACCATTGTCCCCAAGGATTTGGGTATCCCGGTGCTCTGTAGCCCAGCACTGTACCACCTCCTTCTGGATTGAATGACATCCAGCATCATCCCACTCCAAGATTCTATGAGCCCGGGGGCATCCTGGAAACGCCCGCTGTCATTGTGCAACCCGGACTTCCTTGTATTGCTGGATAGAGTGGGGCTCATGTCATTTCATGTCCAGGGGTTGGAGAAGAGAAAGTTACATCAGAAGACTGCCAGCTTGAAGATCTACATGAAGGGAAAAGAAATGGGGTTAGCGGGTCTTTAAAAAAAAAAAATAAACACCCTCTGCAGTTTGGCTTCAGTGAACTTTGAACTGGGATAAATAGTTTGGGTTTTTTTTTCCCCTCAGTGTACCGCTATACATATAATAATTCTCCTTTCCTCTTTTATATAAAGCCCTGGTCTACTGCTCTGCTTTCGAAGCTCCCCAGCACTCCAACCCACCCCCCCTCACAGCTCTGCACTCCGAGCAGCGGAGGATTGGCAGCAACGCCAAACGTCACCACCTATTTGCAAGATCCGCCTCCTGACGTATCCACAGTGCCATCTACTGGTGAGAAGAATGTGAAGTATCAATGCTGGGAGAGATCATAGGAAATAAAAAATACTTTTTTTTTTTTTATTTTTTTTTTTTTTTAAGTCTTTATATCGTCTGCAGGAATCAAATCTTTCCTTAAGCCGGGAAGTTCCGCTCTGCAGCCGCCACTTCCCCTGAGCTCCCAGAAATCTTTCATAAAGCCAAGATCCAACCTCCCAGGTAAGCAATGAGTGATGGAGTCATTTTGGGGGGTGGGGCAAACCTGAAGAGGACTTGGTGATGGCCTCCACACAGCAGTGAGAGGGCAATATCAAGAAGAAAAATCGCATATTTGAATCCAAAAGATGCCATAGAAATGTCTTTATTGTCATGAGCCAGACAAAATTGCACTGCTGATCCGTTGATGCGTTTTCCACTGACGTCACAGAAGTCTGTCCAGGCACAGCGTCATCCCGACAATGGAAGTCGGGATCCGCCAGGTGCCCGGACTAATGCCCAGCCTCTCTGTGAGCCTGAGCGGGCTTCTCCCTCTCCCCCCCCCCCCCCCAAAACAATCAGCGCTCCAATGAGCGAGGAGGGGGGCGGAGCTGTGACTGATTAGTATCCAGCTGTCTGCTCAGGGAGTGAGAACCGAGTGATCTGCGGTGTTTGATCGCTCAGCTCTCAATGTTAGAGGCGCCGGGTAACAGAGGCTGCATCCACCTAGGCAAGTATGAATCTAAAACAAGCTCAATGCCCATAGTTCTCTTTTTAAGGCTTTTAAATCATTAATTGTGGCCCTAGTGGCTCGGTCATTGCAAAGACGAACGGTACCCTAAAGCGGTTTACCATGGGGGGATGGGGTTGTAAACCCAGTTCACGTACTGATGCAATCCGGTGCCAGTCACCGTAATAAAGGTGAAGAGATGAACTTTATTGATCCGTTTTTCAGGATTACCAGGAAGAAAGATGCAGCTTCCTTTATTGCTGTCGCAGAGGAAGATTGTCCCGGTGAAAGGAGAAGGCCCTCCTGTCAAAAATACAGCCAAGCCACCCGTGTCAGCGACTCCGACAGCAAACACTAGAGATTTTGTCTTCAAAGGGGTTGGAAAACCGAATATTCCCACATCTCTGACTCAGCCGATGAGGCCAGAACCTTCCGGAGAATGTTCAAACCATCCACTTCCTGTGACTGGTATGGGTCGGTGATCACTGCTGGGGTAGTTTTTAATAGGAAATGTATGACCCCAGCGCACATTCATCACCATTGTACAAATAATACAAACCACATTCCTCACTGACACACCCCATAGAAGATTACTGGAAATGTCTCCTGTCATGGTGTGAGTGCTGCCTGTCTGCTTTCCACAATCTTTCTGCATTCCCAGCATGCTCTGCAGCTTCTATTTCTAAGGACTACATATCCCAGAGTATCTTGCTGATTCCCCCACTGACTCCACCTCCTGAAACTCCTCCTTTCAGAAGGTAGGACTACATATCCCAGGGTATCTTGCTGATTCCTCCTCCTTTCAGAAGGTAGGACTACATATCCCATGGTTAGACCAATTTTTCTTTGAATCTGGGAGCCAGCTAAAAAAAAAATTGGGAGCCAGGTTGCCAGTAACAACTTACATGGGGTGGTAAGTGGAGCTTAACCCCTTCAATACCAGGTACTCTTCACTACTAATGCTGATAACGGCATTTGTTTACATGGGATCGGCTGTGATTGGTCACAACTGATCACTTGGTAAAGGGCTTTTTAATTTTATTTTTTTTAACGATCGGTTTGTGATCAGCTGTGTCCGAAGGCCACAGCAATTCTAGTGCTTGGCGGGGGGGTTCTGGGCATACTGGACGATCACGTTATAGCGAGGTCGGCAAGTGGGAGGGGATGCAAATGTGGGTGGCTGACCTAGACCCAGGCACCAGGACGCAATTTCTAGTGACCTGGGATTTGTAAAGCCCTGACCTATCCCGTGGGTACCGTGCTGATTCCTGTGCTGACTCCGCCTCCTAGATCTCATCCTCTTTTAGGAGGCGGTCTCTGGGACATGTGTGACCACAGCAGTGCCTGTTCATGGTGCATAGCGACTCCGTGTCACACAATTCCAGGAATAAAAAAAAAAAAAAGATCTGGTGACAGAATAAACTGTTATTGTGTAACATCAGCATTGTAATAAGAATACAAACAATTCTCATCACTGACCATCCAATAGAAATAGAGCAGGGGGTCTCCAAACTGCGGCCCTCCAGTTGTTCAGGAACTACAATTCCCATCATGCCCAGTCAGGTGTGTGGCGAATGGAAAACCTCCTGTCATGGTGTGAGCGCTGCCTGTCTGCTGGACGCCTCTTTCCACAACTTCCTCTATTCCGAGCATGCTTTGCAGCATCTACTTTTTATTTTTAAGGACTACATATCCCATGGTACCATGCTGATTCCTGACCCCGCCTCCTGAAACTCCTCACCAGAAGGCGGGCTGTGTGAAATGTGTGACACGGTACTGCCTACTCACAGGACATGGTGATGAAGATGTGGTGTGTAAAAAAAAAAAATATATATATATATATATATATATATATATATTATTATAAAACATTTTTTTTTTTTTGTGTGTTTTTTACATTTTATTCATTTCCCATTTTTTTAGAAATTAATTTTTGTACTTTGATCCCTCAGATACGGCTGAGGATTTCTGCAATCTGGAGGTAAGTGGCCTTTTTTTTTTTTTTCCTTTGCCCAGGCAGGGGAAGACTTGGGATCTGCAGTTATATTCACCTGTGCAAGACTGAAAGGGGGGGGGGGGATGGGCTGGTACACCTGTGCAAGACTGAAGGGGGGGTGGGGAGCTGGTACACTTGTGTAAGATTGGGAGGGGGGATGATTTATCTGCAGCAAAGAGCTGTGTAAATCTCGGGACTAGATGGACAGTAATGCAAAAACCTATGGCTTTGCTGTGGGATGAGTGGATTGGCCTGAGCTTGGCTTCACATGTTTTTGCAATAATTTGAGAATGTGGGCTTTGTAATGTCTCCCTTCTCCCCTCCCCCTCCAGACCTGCAAGTGCTGCCGCCTATGGAGTGAGAAGAATCGGAACCTTCTCCGGGAGATGGAAGAGCTCAGAAGACAATACGGTGAGCAGAGTCGATGTGAGCTGAATGCTGCACATTGTCTGCAGACCTCAACCAACCGCAATGTGTAGCAGAATTTTATTTACAGAGGGGCTTATTGGGGGTAGATGGCCAGGGTTTTTTTTTTGTTGGGGGGGGGGGGGGGCAGGGTTTTGTGGAGAGCGGGGGGCGGGGGTCCTTTTTGTGTCCAGAGCATCTGAGGGGCGGTCTTTTGTGATCTGTGAGAGGTAATAGTACCGATTAGAGAGAGGGAGAGGCAGAATTTATGATTTTCTTGAACATTTTTCAGAGAATATGAACGATAACGCAAAACATTTTCTCTCACTCGTGGTTAGTGTTTGGCTGAAGCCATTTATTAATCATCTGCGGCTTGAAGTCTTCTGTGGAATTTGTGGATGAGGCTCTTTATCTTCTCAGATGGTTCCTCTTGGTAAAAGTCCTCCAGTTTCTGTAAATTCTTGGGCTGTCTTCCATGAACTGCACGTTTGGGATCTCCCCAGAGTGGCTCAATGATATTGAGGTCAGGAGACAGAGATGGCCACTCCCAGAACCTTCACTTTATTCTGCTGTAGCCAATGACAGGTGGGCTTGGCCTTGTGTTTTGAATCATTGTCATGTTGGAATGTCCAAGTATGTCCCATGCGCAGCTTCCTGGCAGAGGAATGTAAAAGTTCCTTCAGTATGTTTTGATAACATACTGCATTTATCTTGTCATCAATTTTGCCCAAATTTCCTGTGTCTTTTTAGCTCACACATCCCCAAAACATCAGTGATCCACCTCCGTGTTCGTGTTTCACAGTAGAGATGGTGGACCTTTCATCATATGCGAAAGAGGGAAGGGGGCTTTCGGTGGATCAAAAGATTCTAGTGTGGTGGTCTCATTCCTGATATATTTAGAACAAAAAAAATCCCCCTATATAAATGGGATTATAAGTGACCACCAACACCACACACAAATCAAAAACATTAATATTTTATTAACAAATACAGAACAAGATACACATAAATACATTAAAACCAGAGGGACTACTAAGCAAACAGTGTCCCAATGGTGTAGCAAAATGTTATAAACACATAATTACATAAAAAAAAACAAAAAAAAAAACAACAAATATCATACTCTAAGCTGATGACCCCACACGTCATCAGCTTAGAGCAGGCATGTCCAAAGTCCGGCCCGCGGTCCGGTTTTGAACGGCCCGCCTGGTAATCTAAACATATATATCTTTTGTGGCCCCCGACGATCTCCCAGCGCCGGGGCCACAAAAGATATATAGTCCGGCTGCATTGGAGATAGGAGGCTGTACGAGCGCTGTGCACACAGGAGTATTTCCTGTTTACACTGCAGCCTCTGTAATAGGAAGTCCCATCTCCGCCATTGGACGACTGTTCTGTCCATCAAAGGAGGCGGGACTTTCTCTTAAAGAGGCCGCTGTGAAAACAGGAGATTCTCCTGTTCTTTGGCGCTTGTCCAGCCCCCTCCATGTCCCCTCCAAGGCTGCACTGATAGCAATGGTAAGTACATTCCTGGCTAATAGTGAGTGAAATCCTGGCAATGGTGGGTGCATTCCTGGCAATAAGTATGTGAAATCCTGGCAATGGTGGCTGCATTTCTGGCAATAGTGAGTGAAATCCTGGCAATGGTGGCTGCATTCCTGGCTAATAGTGAGTGAAATCCTGGCAATGGTGGCTGCATTCCTGGCAATAGTGAGTGAAATCCTGGCAATGGTGGCTGCATTCCTGGCAATGGTATGTGAAATCCTGGCAATGGTGGGTGCATTCCTGGCAATAGTAAGTGAAATCCTGGCAATGGTGGCTGCATTCCTGGCAATAGTGAGTGAAATCCTGGCAATAGTGAGTGAAATCCTGGCAATGGTGGCTGCATTCCTGGCTAATAGTGAGTGAAATCCTGGCAATGGTGGGTGCATTCCTGGCAATAGTGAGTGAAATCCTGGCAATGGTGGGTGCATTTCTGGCAATAGTATGTGAAATCCTGGCTAATGGTGGCTGCATTCCTGGCTAATAGTGAGTGAAATCCTGGCAATGGTGGCTGGATTCCTGGCAATAGTATGTGAAATCCTGGCAATGGTGGCTGCATTCCTGGCAATAGTGAGTGAAATCCTGGCAATGGTGGCTGCATTCCTGGCTAATAGTGAGTGAAATCCTGGCAATGGTGGCTGCATTCCTGGCAATAGTGAGTGAAATCCTGGCAATGGTGGCTGCATTCCTGGCAATGGTATGTGAAATCCTGGCAATGGTGGGTGCATTCCTGGCAATAGTAAGTGAAATCCTGGCAATGGTGGCTGCATTCCTGGCAATAGTGAGTGAAATCCTGGCAATAGTGAGTGAAATCCTGGCAATGGTGGCTGCATTCCTGGCTAATAGTGAGTGAAATCCTGGCAATGGTGGGTGCATTCCTGGCAATAGTGAGTGAAATCCTGGCAATGGTGGGTGCATTTCTGGCAATAGTATGTGAAATCCTGGCTAATGGTGGCTGCATTCCTGGCTAATAGTGAGTGAAATCCTGGCAATGGTGGCTGGATTCCTGGCAATAGTATGTGAAATCCTGGCAATGGTGGCTGCATTCCTGGCAATAGTGAGTGAAATCCTGGCAATGGTGGGTGCATTCCTGGCAATAGTGAGTGAAATCCTGGCAATGGTGGCTGCATTCCTGGCAATAGTGAGTGAAATCCTGGCAATGGTGGCTGCATTCCTGGCAATAGTATGTGAAATCCTGGCAATGGTGGCTGCATTCCTGGCAATAGTATGTGAAATCCTGGCAATGGTGGCTGCATTTCTGGCAATAGTATGTGAAATCCTGGCAATGGTGGCTGCATTCCTGGCAATAGTGAGTGAAATCCTGGCAATGGTGGCTGCATTCCTGGCAATAAGTATGTGAAATCCTGGCAATGGTGGCTGCATTTCTGGCAATAGTGAGTGAAATCCTGGCAATGGTGGCTGCATTCCTGGCAATAATGAGTGAAATCCTGGCAATGGTGGCTGCATTCCTGGCAATAGTGAGTGAAATCCTGGCAATGGTGGCTGCATTCCTGGCTAATAGTGAGTGAAATCCTGGCAATGGTGGCTGCATTCCTGGCAATAGTGAGTGAAATCCTGGCTAATGGTGGCTGCATTCCTGGCAATAGTATGTGAAATCCTGGCAATGGTGGGTGCATTCCTGGCAATAGTAAGTGAAATCCTGGCAATGGTGGGTGCATTCCTGGCAATAGTAAGTGAAATCCTGGCAATGGTGGGTGCATTCCTGGCTACTAGTGAGTGAAATCCTGGCAATGGTGGCTGCATTCCTGGCTAATAGTGAGTGAAATCCTGGCAATGATGGCTGCATTCTTGGCAATAGTGAGTGAAATCCTGGCTAATGGTGGCTGCATTCCTGGCTAATGGTGGCTGCATTCCTGGCTAATGGTGGCTGCATTCCTGGCAATAGTATGTGAAATCCGGGCAATGGTGGCTGCATTCCTGGCTACTAGTGAGTGAAATCCTGGCAATGGTGGCTGCATTCCTGGCTAATAGTGAGTGAAATCCTGGCAATGGTGGCTGCATTCTTGGCAATAGTGAGGGAAATCCTGGCTAATGGTGGCTGCATTCCTGGCTAATGGTGGCTGCATTCCTGGCTAATGGTGGCTGCATTCCTGGCAATGGTGGGAGCGCAGATGGGCACTGACCCTTATCTTGCTTCAGAGTTTTTTATTTAAAATTTAAAGTTTTTTTTTTTTCCTGAAACTTCCCTTTATTCGCCAATAAATACAGTATATCCAAATAACACGCCCAAGCTCATCTCTTCAACACACACAGCCACAAAGGCAAGAGAATTCTTGTTGGGCCGTGTATTAGTGTTCGAACGAACACACTTAGACCGATTTTTAATGGTTCGAAGAATGTCAGGCAAAATGGTCGGCCCTCGTGCATGTTCACTTCATCAAATCTGGCCCTCTTTGAAAAAAGTTTGGACACCCCTGGCTTAGAGTATGATTAATACTTGTTGTTTTATTTTTTATTTTTTTATGTAATTGTGTGTTTATAACATTTTGCAACACCATTGGGACACTGTTTGCTTAGTAGTCCCTCTAGTTTTAATGTATTTATGTGTATCTTTTGTTCTGTATTTGTTAATAAAATATTCTTGTTTTTGTTTTGTGTGTGGTGTTGGTCACTTATAATCCCATTTATATAGGGGGATTTTTTTTGTTCAAAAGACCTTTTCATCATAGGCCCTGTTGGCTCCTCTCCAAATGTAACGTTTATGGCTGTGGCCAAAAAGCTCAATTTTGGACTCCTCACTCCAAATGACTTTGTGGCAGAAGGTTTGAGGCTTGTCTCTGTGCTGTTTGGCGTATTGTAAACTGGATACTTTGTGGCAATTGCGTAGTAATGGCTTTCTTCTGGTGACTCGACCATGCAGCCCATCTTTCTTCAAGTGCCTCCTTATTGTACATCTTGAAACGGCCACATCACATGTTTTAAGAAAGTCCTGTATTTCACCTGAAGTTATTTGTGGGTTTTCTTTGCATCCTGAACAATTTTCCGGGCAGTTGTGGCTAAAACTTTAGTTGTTCAACCTGACCATGGTTTGGTTTCAACAGAACCCCTCATTTTCCACTTCTCGATTAGAGTTTGAACACTGCTGATTGCCATTCTCAATTCCTTGGATATCTTTTTATATCCCTTTCCTGTTTTATACAGTTCTGTTACCTTTTCCCGCAGATCCTTTGACAATTCTTTTGCTTCCCCCATGACTCAGAATTCAGAAACGTCAGTGCAGCACTGGATGAAAGATGAAAGGATCTGTCAGGAGTCCAGAAACTCATTGACCTTTTATATACACACACTAATTACAAGCAGATCACAGGTGAGGGTGGTGACCTTTAATAGCCATTCAAACCCCTTTGTGTCTCCTTGTGTACATGTTATCAGGCCAAAATCACTGGGGTATGTCAACTTTTGATCAGGGTCATTTGGGTAGTTTCTGTTGTCATTATGATATAAAGAGTAAACAGATGATTGATAATAAATGGCTTCAGAAAAAACACTAACCATGAGTGAAAAAAGTTTGTGTTTATCGTTCATACTCTCTGAAAAATGGCCAAGAAATCATAAATTCAGCCAGGGTATGTAAACTTATGAGCGTGTGTGTTGTTGTTGCTGTTGTTGTTATTAATAATTTATTTTTATTTTTTCAATTTAAATTTTGTAATCGCTGAAAATGTAATATTGATCACCTATTATCACATGATTTGCCCCTTCAGGCGCAGAGCACCATGGGAACACCGGCTGATCGCACCATATAAAGAATCTGATAGTAAAGCCAGCACTGAAGGAGATGGAAATTAATCTGATGTATATAATTGCAATGGAAGCTGCTACACTACACAAAGTATTATATACAATGTACATTCAATGTTTTATATATAAAAAAAAGTTGTATTTTTATGTAATATATAAATAAAGTGTTTCTACCCCTCCTCCATATACAACATGGCTGGGTTTTTTTTTTGCTACTCTGTTATATACATTGATTTAGAATTGCAGTCATAGATTGAACCTCTTCTGCTCCTTCTCCTCTGAGCTTATGGGGGTGGTGCCTATGTCAGAGGGAAGTGATGTGTGTGTGTGTGTGTGTGTGTGTGTGTGTGTTTTTTTTTTTCCCCCTTACAGGAAATAGTCTGTGACTATTATTATGCCATAGGTATGAATTAAGCGTCTTCTATAGATTCAGGGGGAACATTTTTCATTTCTTCCTCCAAACATTTTACACATTCACTTAATTTTGGTTTTGTTCCACCACTAATATATACTCAGCATTGTATAGCACTTTTCTCTCTGGGGACTCCAAGCATTGGCCGGGAATCACCACTGCACCATCAACGCAAGTTAGCATGTCTTTGTAGTGTGGGAGGACATTATCAAAGAACAAGGTGAGGGAAAGTCTCAAAGACGCTGGAGATACACCTGATTGCTGACTGTCACAGTTTTGTAGTGCTGTGATGCTGCCATATACCGGCGATAGCGGAATCGTGATGAGATCATAATCTATCTTGGCTAAATTATACTGAGGCTATTATTTAACCTACATCTGGTAAGCGCATCAAAATTCTGGTGACGGGCACTCGTTTACAGTTGTGTTTGGATTCACCGCGGTGATTTGATAAGCACGGATAACCTGGACTTTATTTTCCAGTTCCAGCTCTTTACAAGCTGCTACATGTTATTTTTACATCTTTCATAATTTCTTGCAGCTGTATTTGTGTAATGTTAATGTAAAATATTTTAGGTAACATATATTTTTCAGGTAATACATATTCATCTTCTGTGTGAGTTATCAATTCCCTATTTATATTTCTCTGTGTGGTTTTGTAATATTGAATAGGACCATTGGCGCAGCTTTCCAAATTTTCTTGTACTCATTCTAGTGTGGGAGGAAACCGGAGTACCCAGAGGAAACCCCAGCAAAGCGCAGGGAGAACATACAAACTCCATGCAGATAGTGTCCTGGTCAGGATTTGTACCAAGGACCCCAGTGCTGCAAGGCTCACCACTAAGCCTCTGTGCTGCCCATATGTGGCCACTGTTCTCTAAGGCCCACCCCCGCTGAGCGGGGTAAATCAGTTATGTCCACTCAACACTCCAGAAGAAATCCAAACTTATCCTAAACTACAATGTATATATAACACTCCTATATATGAATAGTTCTCCCCCCCCCCCCCCCCCCCACCCCAACAATATCACACAACTCCACACAATATACACACTTATCCTAATCTATATATAACACACACACATAATCATTTTTATTACACACCCAAATTAAAATAGAGGGGTATGGTGTTCCCCTTATTAGCAACAAAATGGATGTAAATCTTCAATTTTTTCCCCTTAGGTGTTATCTGCAAGTATGTTGTTTTTGGAGTAAACCCAGCCCCCACACAGTGCACAGATTTGTATCCCTTGTGTGAGTGAGGCCTTTGACTTCTCCATGAAGGACCTTCACTGATAGGAAGATGACTCCTACCAGGAAGAAGCCAAGAAGAGTTCCTTTCTCCCTCCCAGGATTCAACCTCCAGGGCTAGACCTAAGCCAGGGGTCTCTGTTTAGTCACAAGGCTTGGGCTGCTAAATCTCCCAAACCTGCAGACGGGTCCTCTTAAATATCCTAATAGGAGTTACC
Organism: Lithobates pipiens; assembly: GCF_037356315.1. Lineage (NCBI taxonomy): Eukaryota > Metazoa > Chordata > Amphibia > Anura > Ranidae > Lithobates > Lithobates pipiens. The sequence continues at coordinate 113,247,402 of NW_027507685.1, read as the reverse complement.
CATTTCCAAAGTGGGGGGGGGGGGTCTGTTGGCTGATGCAGTCAGAAGCTTGGATTAGAGATGTGGTGATTAGGGGCTACAAGCTGGAACCCCTGCTTCATGCTATCCAACCTGCCTGCATAACTGGCTGGACAACAAGGGTGGGTGGGGTCACAGAGCAGGACTCTAGCTTGCAGCCCCTGAGTACCATGCTTCTTATCTGAGATGCTTGTAGACCAGGTGTCCCCGATGACCAACACTTTCCCTTTCCCTCAGCTTAGAAAAGTGCGGGCGTCCCTTTAGGATTTCTAGGAGGACCTGTTTGGGGGATTTAGGGGCCCAAGGCTTGTGATTGAACCTGGCCCCTGGCTTAGGTCTGGTCTTGGAGGTTGAAGCCTGAGAAAAAAGGAAATAACTCTTCTTGGCTTCAGAGGCAGGAGGAGTCTTTTTCCAATTTTCCTGAGGCTTTCTCTGCTGGAGCAATGAGAATACATCCCGCCAGTGAGGTCTTTTTTTTTTATGTTGTCTAAAGGTGCCAATGGGATGTTCAGCAGCAGGAGGCAGGTGTCTGTTGGTGGAGTATGCTGGCCCTTTAAGGATGTTGGTGGAAAATGTTGTGCCTGTGCTTCTTAATTGGCTGGCCTAAGACCCGTAGGTGGTCATAGGGGTGCTCCTTAGGAGGTGCAAGGCTGGAAATGGGAAGGTCAATCTTTCACAGCCGTATTGGCATTTTCCTAGGAAAGAGAAGAAATGTGATCAGTAATTTTTATCTACGACACCCAACTAAAGGACACCCTAAACCGAGGAACTCTGGAAGATTCCCGGCCTAATTAAAAAAATACAACGGGGGCACATATAAACCAATAAAGCCATGGTCCTTCACAAAGGTTTGGGGGGGGAATGCAACGGATGAAAGCTTTGTGAATTGGGTCTAAGGTGTCAGAATATTACAATGCCTTCCCTTCTGGGCATCTGTAGGCTGTGTGGAGTTGGTTCTTTATAGTCAACACAATAGATGGAACGGGATGAGATGCTTGATGAGGAGCCATAGCAGTATTCAGATAAGCCGGAAGCTAACTGGAGCCCAGCGACCATCAAATTCATTCCAATCATTGATAAGCATGGTTTGGGTACTGATTTCTAAACTTACCCACTACGTGCAGAAGTCATATGAACCATTGATAAGCATGGGTGAGATTCTGTATTTCAAGATCGTCCATCCCCTGGACCAGTCTGCCTTCAGCCCAGCGGCGGTCCATTCATACCAATGACCAGCAGTGATGAGCATGGGGGAGACTGTTCTTCATGGCCACCAAGCTCCTGTAGCAGTCAGACTGGAGCCCAGCGACTGTTCATTCAATCCAATAACCAGCAGTGATAAGCAGAGGTGGGACTTTGTTCTTCAAGGCCCCCCATCCCTTATAGCATTCTGCCTTGAGCCCAGTAACCATCCAAGTACCAATGACCACCAGTGATAAGCATGGGTGAGATTTTGTTCTTCAAGGCCACCAAGTCCTTGAATAAGTCTAACAAGCCCAGGAACCATCTGTTCATACGAACCATTGATAAGCATGGGTGAGACTGTTCTTCATGTGTACCAACCCTCTGTAGCAGTCTGAAAGGACGGTCACTGGGCTCCAGTCTGACTGCTACAGAGGGTTGGTGGCCATGAAGAACACCCATGCTTATCAATGGTTCATATGAACGGATGGTCCCTGGGCTCCAGTTAGACTTATTCAAGGACTTGGTGGCCTTGAAGAACAAAATCTCACCCATGCTTATCACTGCTGGTCATTGGTAAGAATAGATGGTTACTGGGCTCCAGTCTATCCAATAACCAGCAGTGATAAGCATAGGTGGGACTTTGTGCTTCAAGGCCACCCATCCCTTATAGCATTCTGCCTTGAGCCCAGCAACCGTCCATTCATACCAGTGACCAGCAGTGATAAGCATGGGTGAGACTCTGTTCTTCAAGGCCACCAAGTCTGTGAATAAGTCTGACTGGAGCCCAGGGACCACCTGATCATACGAACCGTTAATAAGCATGGGTGAGACTCTGTTCTTCAAGGTCATCCAGCCTCTGAAGCTGTCTTCCTTGTGCCCAGCAACCCTCCATTTATACCAATACCCATCAGTGGTAAGTATGGGTGACACTCTGTTCTTCAAGGCCACCCACCCCTTGGAGCATCCTGTGGCCATCCATCCATACCAATGACCAGCAGTGATAAGCATGGGTGAGACTCTGTTCTTCAAGGCCACCCACCCCTTGGAGCATCCTGTGGCTGTCCATGCATACCAATGACCAGCAGTGATCAGCATGGGTGAGACTCTGTTCTTTAAGGCCATCCATCCTGTGTACCAGTCTGATCTGGGACCAGGGACTATCCGGTAATACTAATATGCGTCATTGCTAAGCTTGGCTGGGACTCTGATCTCTAAGCCCACCCAGCTCCTGAACCAGTCTGCATTAACATTGCCATCTAGTAACAAAATAACACTCAGCTGGTGAATGAAATAGTAGCAGGAATGTTCTTCCTGTGAAACACGTAGTGAGCGCGTAATCCATTATGAGGGAGCTTGTGAAATGTATCACCTTCATGGTACAGTGGTGTAGTGTTTAGCACTCTCACCAAGCAGTAAAAAGGGTCGCTGGTTTGAATCCCAACCAGGACACTACCTGCCTGGAGTTTGCATGTTCTCCCTGTGCCTGCGTGGGTTTACTCCGGGTACTCCGGTTTCCTCCCACACTCCAAAGAAATGCAGGTAGGTTAATTGGCTTCTGTCCCAAATTAGCCCTAGTATATGAATGGGGACCTTGGATTGTGGGCTTCTTGAGGGTAGGGACCGATGTGAGTGTGCAATGTACAGGGATAGGGACAATTGTAGACACTCACTCAGGATGGACTGGTGTCTTTATTCAACCTTACTATGTAACTATGTCGTTTACAGGGGTCATCAGCTTCATAAGAAAGCTGGGTGGAGGTTTCCCAATGTGTGTAGACCACTCCTCGATGTCCTGCATCACTTCCTCCATGAAGTCCACTGTTTCCTGCTCCACTGTTTCGCTAAACCCCCTAAACTCTTGTGTTTTGTGGCCCACCATCTCCATAATGTCCACTGTTTCCTTCTCCGCCTTCTCTATAAACTGGGCTGTTCTATCCTCCACCTTCTCTATTCTCTATAAATTCTTCCTTTTCCTTCTGCGCCTTCCCAATAAACTCCACAAAGTCGGATTTTTTCTGCTGCATCTCCTCCATAAAGGCCGCCCTTTTATGCTGCGCCTCCTCCCTAAACTCCATATGTTCTGCCGTTTTTTGCCGCACCTCCATGATGTGCGCCGTTTCCTGCTGCACCTCATCCATAGTCTGTGTTGTTTTATCCACAACCTTCTAAAACGCTGCAGCTTCTCGCTGCACCTCCCCCAAAATATCCGCAGTTTTCTGCTTCACAATCTCCGGCGTTTCCACCTCTACCTCCTCCATAATCTTTGATGTTTCGACCTCCACCTCCTCCATAATCTGCGTGGCTTTCAGCTAATTTTTTAAAACATTTTGAAAAAAACACGTAGAGTGGCTGAAAAAAAGTCTGTAGGAGATCAGCAGCAGTGAGGATTTAAGAATTTTCAAGTTGTTTTATGATATACAGAGCACAAGTAATGCTGTTGGGATTTACCTTTAATGGAGCATTCTGACACTTAGCCAGCAGGTGGAGGTAGAGTTCTAGGAGATGCTTTGTTTTCTGATATGATCTGTGGTATGATGGGTGGAAATAAAGCAATATATGGGCTTTTATATATATATATATATATATATATATATACAGTATACTGTATATGTGTGCACAGTGAGGGGAAAAAATATGACCCCCTGCTGATTTTGTACGTTTGCCCACTGACAAAGAAACGATCAGTCTATAATTTTATTGGTCAGTTTATTATAACAGTGAGAGATGGAATAACAACAAAAATATCCTGAAAAACGCATTTCAATAAAAGTTATAAATTGGTTTGGATTTTAATGAGCGAAATAAGTATTTGATCCCCGATCAATCAGCAAGATTTCTGGCTCCCAGGTCTCTTCTATACAGGTAACGAGCTGAGATTAGGGGCACTCTCTTAAAGGGAGTGCTCCTAGTCTCAGCTTGTTACCTGGATAAAAGACACCTGTCCACAGAAGCAATCAATCAGATTCCAATCTCTCCACCATGGCCAAGACCAAAGACCTGTCCAAGGATGTCAGGGACAAGATTGTAGACCTACACAAGGCTGGGATGGGCTACAAGACTATCACCAAGCAGCTTGGTGAGAGGGGTGACAACAGTTGGTGCGATTATTCGCAAATGGAAGAAACACAAAATAACGGTCAGTCTCCCTCGGTCTGGAGCTCCATACAAGACCTCACCTTGTGGAGGTTCAATGATCATGAGAACGGTGAGGAATCAGCCCAGAACTACACGGGAGAATCTTGTCAATGATCTCAGCTGGGACCATAGTCACCAAGAAAACAATCGGTAACACACTAAACCATGAAGGACTGAAATCCTGCAGCCCCCGCAAGGTCCCCCTACTCAAGAAATCACATGTACAGGTCCGTCTGAAGTCTGCTAATGAACATCTGAATGATTCAGCGGAGAACTGGGGGAAAGTGTTGTGGTCAGATGAGACCAAAATTGAGCTCTTTAGCATCAACTCAACTCGCTGTGTTTGGCCTATGGCCCCCAAGAACACCATGCCTACCCTCAAACATGGAGGTGGAAACATTACGCTGTGGGGGGATATGACAAATTGCATCAAAGTGATGATGGACGGGGCCATGGACCATCAAATTTTGGGTGATAACCTCCTTCCCTCAGCCAGGGCATTGAAAATGGGTCATGGATGGGTCCTCCAGCGTGCCAATGACCCAAAACACACGGCCAAGGCAACAAAGGAGTGGCTCAAGAAGAAGCACATTAAAAAATGCTGACTGTGACCCTAAGAACACTATCCCTACAGTCACACACAGAGGTGGAAACATGATGCTTTGGGGCTGTTTCTCTGTTAAAGAAACAGGCCGACTTTGCCGCATTGAGGGGCCAATAAACGGGGCTATGTATTGTAAAATCTTGGAGGAGAACCTTCTTCCAGAACAATGAAGATGGGTCATGGATGGTTCTTCCAGCATGAAAATGACCCAAAACATACCACCAAGGCAACAAAGGAGTGGCTCAAGAAGAAGCATATTAAGGTCAGTCTCCCGACCTTAATACTATAGAAAATTTAAGGAGGGAGTTGAAACTTCAAGTTGCCAAGCGACAGCCTAGAAACCTTAAGGATTTAGAGAAGATCTGTAAAGAAGAATGGACCGAAAATGCCTCCTGGGATGTGTGCAATGGTCATGAAAAAAGTGAGGGTTCAGCATAGAACTACACGGGGGGGAGCTTGTGAATGATCTCAAGGCAGTTGGGACCTCACCAAACAAACCATTGGTAACACAATATGCCACCATGAATTGAAATCCCGCAGTGTCCGCAAAGTCCCCCTCCTCATGAAGACACATGTACAGGAACGTCTGAAGTTTGCCAATGAACATAAATGATTCAGAGAAGGATTGGGAGAACTTTCTGTGGTCAAATGAGACCAAAATTGAGCTCTTTGGCGACAACTAGACTTGCCGTTTTTGGAGGAAGAAAAATGCAGACTATGACCCTAAGAACACCGTCCCTACAGTCACACACGGAAGTGGAAACATTATGCTGTGGGGGTGTTTTTCTGCTGAAGGGACAGGACAACTTCAACGCACCAAAGTGACAATGGACGTGGCCATGTAGCATCAAATCTTGTGTGAGAACCTCGTTCCCTCAGCCAGGGCTTTGAAAATGGGTCATGGATGGGTCCTCCAGCATGACAATGACCCAAAACACACGCCCAAGGCAACAAAGTAGTGGCTCAAGAAGAAGCATAATAAAAAATGCTGACTGTGACCCTAAGAACACCATCCTTACAGTCACACACGGAAGTGGAAACATGATGCTTTGGGGCTGTTTCTCTGCTAAAGGTACAGGCCGACTTTGCCGCATTGAAGGGCCAATGGACGGGACCATGTATTGTAAAATCTTGGATGGGTCATGGATGGGTCTTCCAGCATAATGACCCAGAACATACCGCCAAGGCAACAAAGGAGTGGCTCAAGAAGAACCACAAGTCTCCAGACCTTAAACCCATAGAAAATTTATGGAGGGAGCTGAAACTTTGTGTCGCCAATTGACAGCCAGGAAACCTTTAGGATTTAAAGAAGATCTGTAGAGAAGAGTGGACCAAAAATGCCTCCTGAGATGTGTGCAAACCTGGTCACCACCTGCAAGAGACGTCTGACCTGTGTGATCGCCAACAAGGGTTTCTCCACCGACTACTAAGGGGATCAAATACTTATTTTACTCCATTTATAACATTTGTATTGTGTGTTTTTTTCTGAATTTTTGGTTGATCTTCTGCCTCTGTCATATAAAATACACCTATGATAACAATGATAGACCCTTCATTTCTTTGTAAGTGGGCAAAACCTACACAATCTGCAGGGGAGACGATCGTTATTTCCCCCCACTGTATATTTTTAAAAGTTAATAGTGGAGAATGATCGATGTCCTACTTTTCTGCCCTCACTGCTGAGACTTTCGCCTGGGAAGTTGAGGTCTTTCTAATACCTATTATTAGGTGAAATGAGGAAATGGTAGAAAACGTCATCTCCCAGTTAGGGAAATAAGTGACATTTTTCTCACAGAAGATTTTCTTTAAAGTGTTTGCCTTTCTTTTTTTTTGGGACCTGCAAGGTCATGATGTGCTAGTATTGCATCGCATGCGGGATCCGGATGCACAGTACAAGCAGGAGAAGAAGCAAAGCATTTGTGATGCTCGTCTTCCCAGCGCGGCGATCAAACTCGCTGGCAGCTTGGTAATCGGGCATCCAGCGATAGGTGGTGTCAGGGAATGCTGAGTGTGGCAACGTGCCCATGTAGCTTAGAGCGGTTGTAAACCTCAGACATGAAGTGTGAACTTGTCTTAGTCCAGAGCACTAAGTGCCATTCCTGTCTGCTGCCTCTGCTATCTGCCTGTGCCACTTATCCCGACGCCAAGAGCTAAAAAAGGGAGCTCCAGTACGGAGCCTGAGATTGACAGCCTCAGCTCTGTTCCTATGTGCTGTGTGAATGGGAGGGGGTGGAGGGGGGTGTCCCTTCCCTCCAATCAGCGCTCACGAGCTCTGCAGAGTGTAACTTCAGCTCCCTGCCCCCTGCTTTCTGAAAGCTAAGACAAGCTGTATAAATTCTGCACTTTGAATGGATGTAGAGAAGAGAAGACAGCAGATAAACAGGTACAACTTGTGTAGGAGGATTTGTTTAATCTCGGTGTATTACCTGAGGCCGGTCACTGCACTGGGGATATGGACATGTTTACAACCACTTTAACTACTTGCTTACTGGGCACTTAAACCTCCCTCATGCCCAGACCAATTTTCAGCTTTCAGTGCTCTCACACTTTGAATGACAATTACTCAGTCATGCAACACTGTAACCAAATGATTTTTTTTGTCCTTTTCTTCATACCAATAGCGCTTTCGTTTGGTGGTATTTGATCACCTCTCGGTTTTTTATTTTCTGCGCTATAAATGAAAAAAGACAGAAAATTTTGAAAAAAAAATGAATTTTCCTTCGTTTCTGTGATAAAATTTTGCAAATTAGCAATTTTTCTTCATTAATTTTGGCCACAATTTATACTACTACACATCTTTGGTAAAAATAACTCAAATTATTGCATATTATATGATCTGTGTGAAATTTATAGAGTCTACAAGCTATGGTGCAAATCATAAAGATTTGCAAAAAAAGATCACATCTGATGTACTAAGGCCTATCTCCATTCTTGAGACCCTAACAAGCCAGGAAAGTACAAATGCCCCCCAAATTACCCCTTTTTGGAAAGTAAACATTCCAATGTATTTAGTAAGAGGCATGGTAAGTTATTTTAAGTTGTCATTTTTTCCCACAATTCTTTGCAAAATTAAGATTTTTTTTTTTTTCACAAAATTTTCATTGTAATAGCTTATTTCTCCCACACGGAATGTGCATACCACAAATAACACCCCAAAATACATACTCCTACTCCTCCTGAGTATAACGATACCACATTTGTGAGACTTTTACACAGCCTGACCACATACAGAGGCCTAATTTTGAAGTAGCACCTTCAGGCATTCTAGGAGCATAAATTACACATTTCATTTCTCAACCACCTATTACAGTTTTGAAGGCCCTGGAACACCAGGGCAATGGAAACGTCCAGAAAATGACCCCATTTTGGAAAGCTAACACCCCAACGTATAATCTATGAGGCATAATGAGTCTTTTCAATGGTTCATTTTTTTCCAGAAGTTTTTGGAAAATGTGGAAAAAAATGAAAACACATTTTTTTTTTACACAAAGTTGTCCGTTTATAAGATATTTCCAACACATAGCATTTACATAGCAAAAATAACAACCCAAAATACATTCTACTACTCCTCCTGAGTATGGCAATACCACATGTGTGAGACGTTTACACAGCCTGGCCACATACAGAGGCGCAACATGCAAGGAACACCGCCGGCGTTCCAGGGACACATAGCCTGCACATACCAAGAATTACACCCCCAAATACATTATGCTGAGCAAAGGGTAAAGAAAAGATTACCTGTGGTTTTAGAAGCACAGTTGTCCACAGGAGGATATCACTGGTCCAGGCAGCAGGCAGGGACTTGGTCAGCAACAGCGAACACAATTTTTCAGGCAGCAGGCAGGGATACTGTCCATATACAGTCCAGGGTCAGTGCAGAGATATTGTCAGCAGTGCCAAAAATATTGGTCCTGGTAGTAGGCAGGTCCATGTGGTGTGGTCAGTGCGGCATGATGGCAGTAAGTCCTACAGGCAGCAGACAGAAGTAGAGCCTCGTTCAGGACAGAATGGGGATAGGGGTAGAGGCTTCTCCCTCCCAAATCTCTTTGGAGCCTCCGAGTCTCCAGACCCTAATCTAGGAATAAGAAAACAAAGAAAATTGTTTTCTTCTTCCAGAAAAACTATACTGGAGCCCCTCACATATGTGAGACCCCGTGTTGAATCCCACTAGTCCAGTTGCAGAATACAAGATCAGTCCAAGAGGCAGGCAAATATCATGGTCAAACAGTCCAAGGTCAGTTCCAGATCAGGCAGAGGTATGTACAGAATCATTAGGCAGAAGCATGGTCGAATAACAGTCCAGGGTCAGTTCCAGATCAGGCAGCGGTATGTACAGAATCGGCAGGCATAAGAGTGGTCAAATAACAAGCCAGGGTCAGTTATAGAGCAGGCAGAGGTATGTACAGAATCGTTAGGCAGAAGCATGGTCGAATAACAGTCCAGGGTCAGTTCCAGATCAGGCAGCGGTATGTACAGAATCGGCAGGCATAAGAGTGGTCAAATAACAAGCCAGGGTCAGTTATAGAGCAGGCAGTAGCATAAGGGGTGTGAAGGTGTATGAAGGCAGGAACTGAGGATTATGTTTACCATACTTCACTAAAAATGTATTGAAGTATGGTAACGCTGAAAACAGTCGCCTATGCAGAGGCCTGGTTGGGAAGGACATTGTGCACAATAATAAGATGTGTCTTTTCTGACTCCTGCTCTGGTACACACCTTACATCTTTTTTGACGTCTTTGGCCTGTTGGTTTGGGAGGGATTTTATCGGGAAAGTGGCGCTCGGAGAGTCGACTAATAACATCTGATCGGATATTTTCTGGTGGGCTGTTTGGGAAAATAAGGGCAGTGAAAACTTCCTCCTGGTAGCCAAAGAAACGTTTGGGGTTTTGGGTGGAGTTGCGGTAAATGACATAGGAATTGTAAATGGCCAATTGAAAAAAAATAAATTGCTACTTTTTTGTACCAATAGTATGTCCGTCTTGTGGCAAGATATGGTTCCATAATTTGGTCGTTGAATTCGACTCCCCCATGAACAAATTGTATTCATAAATGCATTTTGTTTTTTTTTACGGGGCCATTCCTTCTGGGGATTTCCGCGAAGGTATCATTATGGATAGAAGACAACATATACACATCCCTTCTGTCCCTCCACTTCACTGCCAGAACCTCCTTGTTTCTCAGACTTGCGGTTTCTCCTTTTCGCAGCTTCTTATTCACAAGACTTTGAGGAAAGCCCTTCCGATTCCTTTTTACGGTGCCACATGCTGGTGTCTTCTTCCGGTGAAGGTTGTGGAACAGGGGCAGAGATGTGTAGAAGTTATCTACATACAGGTGGTAGCCTTTATCCAATAGGGGGTATATGAGGTCCCAAACAACTTTTCTGCTGGATCCCAAGTAGTCCGGACAATTAGGGGGCTGCAGCTGGGTGTCCTTCCCTTCGTACACTATGAATGAATATGTGTACCCTGTGGCTCGGTCGCATAATTTGTAGATCTTCACCCCATAGCGGGCCCTTTTGCTGGGCATAAATTGCTTCATTTTAAGCCTACCACTAAATTTAATAAGGGACTCATCCACACATATGTGTTGGTCCGGGGTAAACAATTTGGGGAATGTTTGTGAAAAATAATTAAGTATTGGACGAATTTTGTAAAGCCTGTCGTAATTTGGGTCATTTCGTGGAAGGCACTGGGCATTGTCGCTGAAATGTAAGAACCTCATGATCATCTGATACCTGGTTCTGGGCATTACCGCGGAGAAGAGCGGTGAGTGGTGGAGGGGGTGGGTTGACCAATAGGTACGCAATTGATTTTTTTTGTTAAGCCCCATGTTAAATGTGAGGCCTAAAAAAACCTTGAACTCCTCCACCGTTAGGTCTCTCCATTCGTAGGGACGGGCATAATAAGATGTCGGATTTTTCAAAATAAATTGTTGTGCATACAGGTTGCACTGGGCCACAATTGACGACAACATATCCTCCGTAAAAATTAAATTAAAAAAATCTATTGGGGTAAAATTCTCCGTGTCCACCTGGACTCCTGGCTGGGCAGTGAAAGGGGGAACATTGGCCTTTCCTGATTTAGGAGGAAGCCACAAGGGGTTCTGAAGGGCATAGGGAAGGCCGGCATGGCTCCTAACCCTTTGGGGCTGAGATGACACCCCACTGGTACTTGGCCTTTCTTGCCGGGGCACTGCGGTGCTGGTGGACGGCACTGCAGTGCTGGTGGACGGCACTGTGGTGCTGATGGACGGCACTGCGGTGCTGGTGGACGGCACTTCGGTGCTGGTGGACGGCACTGCCTCACTAGAACGCCTTCGTTTGATGGGCCGGATATCTTCCTCCTCGGATTCAGTCAATGTTTCACTGCTGAGGACTGGCTCATAATTTATGGCAGCTTCAGAATCCGAATCTGAAAGAGAATCTGAAGAGGAGAGCTCCCCGTTGCTCTCGTCGGCTGTGGAAAGAATTTTGTACGCCTCCTCGGCGGAAAAGACTCGTTTAGACATGTTGCTGGTGTTAAGCCTGCACTGCTACAGCTACTCCTACAGATGGGCACTGCTGAGGTGACACAGATGGGCACTGATGAGGTGGCACTGATGTGCACTGATTGATGGCACAGATGTGCACTGATGAGGTGGCACAGATGTGTACTGTTGAAGCAGCACAGAGGTGGCACAGATGGTCACTGATGAGTCGGCACAGATGTGCACTGATGAGTCGGCACAGATGTGCACTGATGAGTCGGCACAGATGTGCACTGATTGTACAGATGTGCACTGTTTAGGTGGCACAGATGGGCGCTTTTGAGGTGGCACAGATGGGCGCTTTTGAGGTGGCACAGATGGGTGCTTTTGAGGTGGCACAGATGGGCTCTGTTGAAGCGGCACAAATGGGCACTGATGGGTCGGCACAGATGTGCACTGATTTATTGCACAGATGTGCAGATTTATTGCACAGATGTGCACTGATGAGGCGGCAGATGGGCACTGCTGAGGCGGGAAACAGATGGGCACTGCTGAGTCGGCACAGATGGGCACTGCTGAGGTGACACAGATGGGCACTGATGGGTCGGCACAGATGTGCACTGATTTATTGCACAGATGTGCAAATTTATTGCACAGATGTGCACTGATGAGGCAGCAGATGGGCACTGCTGAGGCGGCACAGATGGGCACTGCTGAGGTGGCACAGATGGGCACTGCTGAGGTGGCACAGATGGTACAGATGGGCACCGATTGGTACCGATGGGTACTGGCGGGCACTGTCGGTGCACAGATGGGCACTGGCGGGCACTAATGGTGCACAGATGGACACTGACGTTGCACAGATGGTGCACAGGTGGGCACAGGTGGGTACAGGTGGGCACTGGCAGGGTAGAGATGGGCACTGGCGGGGTACAGATGGGCACTGGCGGGCACAGATGGCACAAAAAACACTCTTTTTTTCAACTCACAGAATCTCTCTCCTCACACGCTGTCTCTGTGTGAGGAGACAGATTCGGCAATGGGAGATGATCTCATTTGTTTACATTTGAGATCATCACCCATTGGAGGCGGCGATCGCGCTGCAAACGGCCGCTGTGATTGGCCGTTTACAGCGATCTGTGATTGGCTGTGTCCACACACAGATTTTCCCCGATGCGCGCTCCCGGGATCGCGCAGGGAGCCATTAAAGGGGACGACGTCAATAGACGTAGTCCCGGCATTCGAGATCCGCACTGTAGCCGTCATTTGACTATAGCGCGGATCTCAAGTGGTTAAGTAAGGAACTTATTATTTTATTTCAGCTTTACCACTGACAGTCACTCATTGGGCTTCTTCAGGACAAGAGGTGGGTTTGCTATCACTGCCAAAGTCAGGCGGGCTCTGGTACTCTCCTTTACCCTGCGATGCTGCGATAACGGATTTTCCCGTAGGTGGTATCAGAGGACGGAGGATGTCATAACGTTGCTGTAACGTTACACATTTCATCCAGTCATTGGGCTTCTTCAGGACTAGGGGTGGGTTGCTATCACTGTCAAAGTCAGGTTGCCTCTGGTACTCTCCTTTACCCTGCATTGCTGCGATGCCAGATTTTCGTGTAGGTGGTATCAGAGGACAGAGGATGACATGATGTTGCTGTGACCTTACACATTTCATAGAGTCATTTGACTTCTTCAGAAAAAGGGTTGGGTTGCTATCACTGTCAAAGTCAGATGGGCTCTGGTACTCTCCTTTCCCTGCAATGCTGCAATGCCTAATGTTCACTCCCAGCCATCCACATGCCCAGCGGTTGAATGCTAGCTTGGCTAAATTGCTAGCACTTCAACTGCTGCCTTTTCAGCTGGTAGACTCGGCCCCCTTCCGTGAGTTTGTACAATGTGCGGTTCCTCAGTGGCAGGTCCCTAAACGCCACTTTTTCTCACGGAAGGCGATTCCGGCTCTCTACCGGCATGTGGAAGGCAATGTCCTTGCCTCGCTGGACAGGGCGGTCAGCAGTAAGGTGCATATCACCGCTGATTCATGGTCCAGCAGGCATGGACAGGGACGTTACCTGTCTTTCACGGCCCATTGGGTCACTCTTCTGGCAGGTGGGAAGGATGCAGGACAAGTTGCAGTAGTGTTGGAGGTTGTTCCACCACCACGCCTCCAAAATGCTACTACTGGTTGTGACACACCTCTCTCCTCCACCCCCTCCTCTTCTTCTTCCTCCATGGCCTTTTCCAGTGCTCTGTCCTCAGAACCAGCGGTGCTCCGTAGGCGTTCCAGGGGCTACGCAAGTACGCAGGCAAAATTATGCCATGCCGTGCTTGTGCTGGTTTGTTTGGGGGACAGGAGCCACACTGGGGTGGATGTTTTGTCAGCTCTGCAGGGGCAGGCCGAGAGGTGGTTGACGCCACGCCAGCTTAAGCCAGGAATGGTGGTTTGCGACAATGGCACCAACCTCCTCTCCGCCCTCCGACAGGGACAACTGACCCATGTGCCCTGTGTGGCTCACGTCCTTAACCTGGTGGCGCAGCGGTTCTTGGGCAGGTACCTGAGCTTACAGGATGTCCTGAAGCAGGCCAGGAAAGTCTGTGTGCATTTCCGCCGATCATTTAATGCCTGTGCTCGGCTGGCTGAGCTCCAAAAGGAGTTGAACCTGCCCAAGAACCGCCTTATATGTGACATGCCCACCAGGTGGAACTCAACGTTGGCCATGCTGCAGCGGCTGCACACGCAGCAGAGGGCCATCAATGAGTACCTGTGCGACTACGGCACCAGGACAGGGTCAGGGAAGCTCGGTTTTTTCTCACCACGCCAGTGGGGCATGATCAGGGATGCATGCTCTGTTGATATAATATTTCCCACTGACACCAATGATGGGGCACTATTCCTCCTACTGACACAAATGATGGGGCATTATTCTTCCCACTAACACCACTGATGGGACACTATTCTTTCTCACTGATACCAATGATGGGGCGCAATTCCCCCCACTCACACCAATAATGGGGCACTATTCCTCCCACTGACACCAATGATGGGGCATTATTCTTCCCACTGACACCAATGATGGGGCACTATTCCTCCCACTGATACCAACAATGGGGCATTATTCTTCCCACTGACACCATTGATGGGACACTATTCTTTCTCACTGACACCAATGATGGGGCACTATTCCTCCCACTGATACCAATGATGGGGCACTATTCCTCCCGCTGATATCAATGATGGGGCACTATTCCTCCCACTGATACCAATGATGGGGCACTATTCCTCACACTAATACCAATCATGAGGTACTATTGTTCCACCCAGTGCAGTTTTGTCTGGCAGGAATAATTCCCCATTGGTGTATGTGGGAAGAATAGTGCCCGAATGGCCTTATACGGGCTTCATCTGGCCCTCAGCCGCAGTTTGGAGACCTCTGGTCAATTTGTCCCTTGTCCTAGTTTCTCAAATCCTTACACTTGTCCATTGTTTCTGCTTTCACAAACACAGCAACTTCAGGGACAACATGTTCACCTGCAGCCTAATATATCCCGCCCACTTTCAGATGCCAAAGTAATCAATGTTGTTCACTTTACCTGTCAGTGGTCAGAAGGTAATAGCTGATCGGTGCATAGATGGGTATAAATGGGTACAGAAGTTCTGAGTGGACAGTCATGGGCACATGATCGTGTTGTTGAATGTTGTGTGGTTATTTGTTTATGTAGTTTACCCAGAAGTGAGGCTCGCTAAATGTTGAAAGGTTTGACCACACAAGAACTGTTTTCTCATCACTTCTGCTAACAAACAGGACAGCGAAACCACCCAAAGTCCCCGACCCAACGACATCTCCACCAACCACCAGCCTACGTTCTGTTGACCTCACTTACACAGGACTTAGAGGTCCTTGGGCCCCATTCAGCTTACACAAATTCTCTCTGATAACGCACACCAGGCAGAAGAAAGGAGGACAAAGCCTTTATGTCCCTCCTTCATTCTCCACAGTCCTCACACAATGGATGGGTATCCGTTAAGTCAGGAACAAGGGACATTCCAGGGACTATTTTATGAGGACTAAAGTCCATGCTACAGATTTCCGGCCCATCACCACGGAAATGTTAACAGCAGAGTGAGAAAAAGCATTGGACAAAGGAGGGGGAAAGATTCCGAAATGTCTCGGAAAGTGCTGGAGGACGGAAGGGGACCAGAACTAAGGATTTGATCTAGTACAGAGGTCTCCAAACCTTCTAAAGCAAGGGCCAGCTTATTGTCCTTCAGACTGTAGGAGGGCCGGGCTATGGCTATTGGGAGAACAAATGCCTGGAGCTTGGTGGTCAGTGAAAGTAAAAACAAATTACTTAGTGCCTGTGGTCAATAGGAGGAGGAGGACTGCACAGTGAGGCTGAGATGAGCATTGTGTTATCTGGAAATGCAATCCAAGTTGCAGAAGATTACCCGGCATGTGCCAGGACGGAGCGGCTGCAGTCTGGCATCTTCCTCCTGGGCACTGGATGACCTTCTCCTGGCACTAAATGTTAGTCAACAGGGGTTGGTGGGTGGTTACAGCTCTCTTTATTGAAGGAATTTCTTTAGAAGGCGAACATGTTCCTCAAAAGTCACCAAAATACCATCTTCATTTTGTCTTCACAACTGTCCGATGCATTTACCCGACATGGAGAAATCTTCAGATGATCGCTGAAATGATGGGAAATTCCCCTCAAATTTTATAATGTGACTGAAATTGGGCAATAGAAAATCTAGGAATGTCTTGTATGTGGGAAGCCCAATTCACCGGAATATTCTCAGCTGTACGAAGGCTTGTGATAATCAGGTGCGGGTGGTCCTGTTTTGGGTAAATGCACTCACTAATATAGAAGAGGCATGGGAACATTACACCAAACCTTCACCAACAACACATAGGAATCTATATGATTAGATGAGGGGGTCTAGGGTCCAGCTAAAGGAGGTGCAGAAGGTGCAGATGTTTCCTGGTCCAAGGGGGTCCGAAGGCTCGAGTATAAGTATTAGCCCTCCTTGTATATCAGTGGTGTGTATGGACAGCTATCTCCCAATTGTGCATAGGGTTTCAATACAGAAGAGCAAACCTCAAAGCAAATAGTGCCTGCTGTGCTGTCTCTTTAGGTAACACCTAGTGCTCTGAGGGGCCCTTTGACATATATAGTGGGTTTATTTGTTAATGCAAAAAGTGTATATATACAGTATATACAGTATCTCACAAAAGTGAGTACACCCCTCAGTCACATTTGTGTAAATCTTTTCTGCTCTCTTTTAAGGTGACAACACTGAAGAAATGACACTTGTCTACAATGTAAAGTAGTGAGTGTACAGCTTGTATAACAGTGTAAATTTGCTGTCCCCTCTTGTAGGTGGGTTTGGGGTGGTTATCTTGTTGGAAAACTGCCCTGCGGCCCAGTCTCTGAAGGGAGGGGATCATACTCTGCTTCAGTATGTCACAGTACATGTTGGCATTCATGGTTCCCTCAATGATCTGTAGCTCTCCAGTGCTGGCAGCACTCAGACCATCACACCTCCACCACCATGCTTGACTGTAGAAAAGACACACTTGTCTTTGTCCTCCTCACCTGGTTGCCCCCACACACGCTTGTCACCATCTGAACCAAATACGTTTATCTTGGTCTCATCAGACCACAGGACATGGTTCCAGTAATCCATGTCCTTAGTTTGCTTGTCTTCAGCAAACTATTTGCGGACTTTCTTGTGCATCATCTTTAGAAGAGGCTTCCTTCTGGGATGACAGCTATGCAGACCAATTTCATGCAGTGTGCGGCGTATAGTCTGAGCACTGACAGGCTGACCCCCCAGCCCTACAACCTCTGCAGCAATGCTGGCAGCACTATGTCTATTTCCAAAAGACAACCTCTGGATATGACGCTGAGCACATGACCACAACTTCTTTGGTGGACCATGGCGAGGCCTGTTCTGAGTGGAATCTGTCCTGTTATATGGCTGTATGGTCTTGGCCACCGTGCTGCAGCTCAGTTTCAGGGTCTTGGCAATCTTCTTATAGCCTAGGCCATCTTTATGTAGAGCGAAAATTCTTCTTCTTCGGATTCTCAGAGAGTTCTTTACCATGACGGGCCATGTTGAACTTCCAGTGACCAGTATGAGAGAGTGAGAGCGATAACACCAAATTTAACAAACCTGCTCCCCATTCACACCTGAGACCTTGTAACACTAATGCCGCGTACACACGTAGCAGACTATCCAGCGGACTTAGTCTGGCAGACTTTCCGCCGGACTTTCCGAACGAGCTACTTGCCCACACACATCACTTTTTCAGTGGACTAATACGGCGTACTAAGTCCGCCGGACTATCCACCGTAGTTTTGAAATGAACGGACTCGCCCACACACATGGAGGAAAGTGCGCTCATTTTGAGCGTGTCTCCAGGTAGCCGGGGCCAGCGACGCCTCCTTCGCTGGCCCCGGTATGGAGTTAAAGGGGAATTCCTACACCGAAAAATCGGCGTGGGGGTCCCCCCCTAGGTCCATATCAGACCCTTATCCGAGCACGCTACCCGGCCGGCCAGGAAAGGGGGTGGGGCGAGCGAGCGCCCCCCCTCCTGAGCCGTACCAGGCCGCGTGCCCTCAACATTCTTCTTCGCCGCCGCCGCCCTCTTCTTCCGACTTTGGGGGTCTTGTCCCCCTCTTCGGTTCTTCTTGCCGGGCCACCGCGCCTTCTTCTAGCTCTTTTACAAGCAGAGGCCCGGTCTTCTGTCGTCGTTGTCGCCGTCTTCTGTTCTCTTCTTCTCTTCAGATATTGCCTCGTTGCTGTCTCTGCTCACAATGGCAGGGACGCGGCACGCGGCGACTTATATAGTGACATCATAATGCACGGGGACATCATTCGGTGATGTCCCCGGTGGCCCTGCAAGAAGAACCGAAGAGGGGGACAAGACCCCCGCAGAGGGGGACAAGACCCCCGAAGTCGGAAGAAGAGGGCGGCGGTGGCGAAGAAGAAAGCCGGGCTCCTCCGCTAGTAAAAGAGCTAGCAGAAGATAGCGGAGGAGTCCGGCAAAAAGACCCCGAAGACGGACAGAAGACCCCCGGAGCTGTGCAATAAACTAAAATAAACCTTGTGTGTTGTGTTTTTTTTTACTTTTTTTTTACAGGTGAATGAATAGGGGTACATTGTACCCCATACTCACTCACATAGGGTGGGGGGCCGGGATCCGGGGGGCCCCCTTATTAAAGGGGGCTCACGGATTCCCATAAGCCCCCCGCCGGCAGACCCTGACAACCAACGGTCAGGGTTGTCGGGAAGAGGCCCTTGTCCTCATCAACATGGGGACAAGGTGCTTTGGGGTGGGGGGGCGCGTGGCTCCCCCTTCCCCAAGGCACCGCCCATGTTGAGGGCACGCGGCCTGGCATCTCTCAAGGGGGGGGGGCGCTCGCTCGTCCCCACCCCCTTTCCTGGCCGGCCGGGTAGCGTGCTCGGATAAGGGTCTGATATGGACCTCAGGCGGGACCCCCATGCCGATTTTTCGGCATAGGGGTTCCCCTTTAAGTCCATACCAGGTGACGCACTCAAAAGGAGCGGACTTTTCTCTGCGCGGGAAAAGTCCGCTCATTTCAAAAGTACGGTGGACTAACACACACACAGCCATACTGTCCACCGAAATGCGAGTCCTTTTGGGTAAAAAAAGTCCGCCGGAGCCTACACACGGGCGGATTGTCCGGCGGACTTGAGTTTGCCGGACTTTTCCACCGGATTGTTTGATCGTGTGTACGAGGTATAACAAGTCACATGACACCGGGGAGGAGGGAAAATGGCTAAGTGGGCCCAATTTGGAGATTTTCATTTAGGGGTGTACTGACTTTTGTTGCCAGCGGTTTAGACATTAATGGCTGTGTGTTGAGTTATTTTGAGGGGACAGCAAATTTACACTGTTATACAAGCTGTACACTTACTACTTTACATTGTAAACAAGTGTCATTTCTTCAGTGGTGTCACATGAAAAGACAGAGGAAAAGATTTACACAAATGTCACTGAGGGGTGTACTTACTTTTGTGAGAAACTATATATAATTAAAAAAAAAAAAAGATGGAAAAACCCGGGCAACGTCTGCATGACATTTTCCAAGGTGGGCATCCTGAAGATGGTCTTGGACTTGTGTCTTTTTTTCGACCTCACCTACTATGAAGGGGACATCCGTGGACCATGTCTTTGTAATATGCGCTGAAGATAGCCACTTGTAGTCTCCATTAAGAGCCGTGTGACAGGGGGGCAACCCAGAATTGGGAGTCAGGGGCAGAGCATTATCACCCTACAGCAGGAAGTGCTTGAACAAGGACAACCGGAGCAGGACCGGCAGGGATTATTTAAACCCGATTGGGTATAATGAATTAGAAGTATAAGGAATCACCACATTCTTCCTGTGTGTGTTGACTTGTGGGACTATTAACGTAAAAGACATGACGAAAAAGTAGATGGTGACCCGGGATGAGGCCTGAACCAAGATGCCAAAGGTTTGTGTATTTGATATACAATGCCTTGGAAAAGTATTCACCCCCCCCCCTTGGTATTTTTCGTGTTTTGTTGCCTCACAACCTGGAATAACCTGGATCGTTTGAGGATTTCCATCATTTAATTTACAGAACACGCCCACAACTTTGAAGATTTTTTTTTATATTGTGAAGCAAACAACAAATATGACAAAATAACAGAAAAAGTCAATGTGCATAACTATTCACCCCCCTGAAGTCAATACTTTGTAGAACCACTTATCACAGCTCCAAGTCTCTTTGGATAAGTCTTGCCACATCTTATCATTGGGATTTTGGCCCATTCCTCCTCCTTGCAAAACTGCTCCAGATCCTTCAAGTTTGGATGGTTTGCGCTTGTGAAAAGCAATCTTTAAGTCTGACCACAGATTTTCTATTGGATTGAGGTCTGGGCTTTGACTAGGCCATTCCAACACGTTTCCATGTTTCCACCTTAAACCACTCAAGTGTGTCTTTAGCAGTGTGTTTGGGGTCATTGTCCTGCTGGAAGGTGAACCTCCATCCTAGCCTCAAATCACACACAGAGTGCTACAGGTTTTGCTCAAGAATTTGCCTGTATTTAGCACCATCTTTTCCTCTGCTTCTACCAGTTTCCCAGTCCCGACTGCTGAAAAACATCCCCACAGCATGATGCTGCCACCACCACGTTTCACAGTGGGGATGGTGTTTTTTGGGTGATGTGATGTGTTGGGTTTGAGCCAGACATAGCGTTTTCTTTGATGGCCAAAAAGTTCAATTTTAGTCTCATCAGACCAGAGCACCTTCCGCCATACATCAGCCTCGAGCACCTTCCTCAGTACATCAGACCAGATCACCTTCCTCCGTACATCAGACCAGAGCATCTTCCTCCATACATCAGTGTAACGGAACCAATCCCACACTCCGATTGAGTGCTTCCATCAGTATACCGCTTCCTAAGTCTGAATATAGATATCAGATATTCCAACTGCTCACAAGCACAAAACAAGACGACACTTGCTTAGCTGCTCAACATGGACTGATTTATTAGAACCAAAAAGACAAGTATTTATAATACAGTAGAAGTCTAAAACCTAACCTAAATAGCATGAGCTAATTATCTAATCATTGACCCAGACTAGTTGTCTGCAAGATAAGACTTTTCAGGGTAAGACTTTGTCTCCTAGCTCACTGACTGACTATTCAATACACATTACCATAAACATAAACACAGGGTTAACTAGCACAACCAACAATGTGTGGAATATTCTTACAAGCCAGACTAGACTCATTTACACAACAAACAGTTGGCTGGAGTTGAAGACATTAGCATCTAAAAGTTTGTGGCCCAACAGTGTGATTCAGTCTATTGCTAATATGGCAAATACATATCCAGAGTCTGTGTGTCTTGGGGGGGACATGGATCTGAATCCAAGTAACACCACCTCAGGGGTCCCCAGGCATACAGCTCACAAAGAGCACCATTCCCCCAAATGCGAGGGCCCATAATTGGAAGGCAAGAGGCTCGCATTATGTTGCCTCCAACAGCCTCTGTCCCGGCTAGGTCTGTCACAATCAGACCAGAGCACCTTCCGTCCCTACATCAGACCAGATCACCTTCCTCCATACATTACACCAGATCACCTTCCTCCGTACATCAGACCAGAGCACCTTCCTCCGTACATCAGACCAGATCACCTTCCTCCGTACATCAGAGCAGAGCACCTTCCTCCGTACATCAGACCAGAGCACCTTCCTCCATACATCAGACCTAGTTCACCTTCCTCCATCCATCAGAGCAGAGCACCTTCCTCCATACATCAGGCCAGATCACCTTCCTCCATACGTCAGACCAGAGCACCTTCCTCCATACATCAGAGCAGAGCACCTTCCTCCATACATTTTGGGAGTCTCCCACATGCCTTTTCGCCAACTCAAAACGTGCCATTTTGTTTTTTGCTGAAAGTAATGGCTTTCTTCTGGCCACTCTGCCATAAATCCCAATTCTATGGAGCATACGGCTTATTGTCGTCCTATGTACAGATACTTCAGTCTCTGCTGTGGAACTCTGCAGTTCCTCCAGGGTCACCTTAGGTCTCTGTGCTGCCTCTCTGATTAAACCCTTCAATAGCGGGCCATAGTCAAATGACGTCCTCGTCTTCTCGGCGGGCCTGCAGTGCGGCGATCGTATATCATATTCGGATATTATTACCATTAGCGCGGGACACCCTCTCTTTTTTCAATCTCATACACAAGTCTTACATTCCCTCAGGAGTCTCTCTGTGGGATGTTTGTGCTTCCTCTGAGATATATACACTATATGACCAACAGTCTGTGAACACAAGACCCACACAAGTCCGTCGCCATTAATATTTGGTCCCCCACCCTTTCCCCCATGGCCATTCATATAGGAGTTTCTCCCCCTTTGTGGCAATAACATCCTCCATAAGGCTTTCCACAAGATTTTGGAGGGTGTCTGTGGGAATTTGTATCCATTTGTGAGGTCAGGTACTGATGGGATCTCCCATCCTGGGCGAGCGTCATATGACGTCCTCGTCTTCTCGCGGCTCCTGTGGGCCCCCCGGGGGGCCTGCAGTGCGGCGATCGTATATTATATTCGGATATTATTACCATTAGCGCGGGACACCCTCTCTTTTTTCAATCTCATACACAAGTCTTACATTCCCTCAGGAGTCTTTCTGTGGGATGTTTGTGCTTCCTTTGAGATATATACACTATATGACCAACAGTCTGTGAACACCAGACCCACACGAGTCCGTCGCCATTAATATTTGGCCCCCCACCCTTTCCCCCATGGCCATTCATATAGGAGTTTTTCCCCCTAGGTGGCAATAACATTCTCCATAAGGCTTTCCACAAGATTTTGGAGGGTGTCTGTGGGAATTTGTATCCATTTGTGAGGTCAGGTACTGATGTTGGATGGGAAGACCTAGTTCACCATCTGCATTCCAATTCATCCCAAAGGTGTTCAGTAGGGATGATGTCAGGGCTCGTGGCAGGACACTGGCGTTCTTACACACTAAACTGGTCACAACATGTCTTTATGGAGTTTCCTCCCATCTCCCCATGGCCATTAATATGGAGTTGCCCCCTTAATGACTTCCTCCACCCTTCTGAGAAGACTTTCTACAAGATTTTAAAAGGGGATCTGTGGAAATTTGTGCCCATTCGTCAGGTCAGGTACCGATGTTGGATGAGACGACCTGGCTCACCATCAATTTTCCAAATTACCACATTCCCAAATTTGGTGATAGAATATACCAGGGTCGTGACCACATGCGAGGCAGTTGGATGATTATTTCGGTTTAAATTTGGCCAGTCTCTGCGGTGTCAAGTACGAGCGATAGATAATGTACAGTTGTGTCAATCTATCCGAGAGCCTGGGTGACATCTTCGGGACGCCATCTAGGATTTCATCCGAATCAGTGTCGCTAACGTCGCCCAGGTCTAATTCCCAGTCCGCCTTGGCTTTCTGGATAACCACTACCGTCTTGGGGAGACGAAGCGTGGAGTAGATATTAGATATTAGTTTTCTGGAATCTACATCTAGGAGTATGTCTATGAGTGGAGGGCGTGCCAGGGATAGCTCCGTATTCCTAAATTGGGCTTTCAGTGCATGTCGCAATTGGAGGTAGCCAAATCGTAGTCACTGTGGCAGCGCAAATTCCTCCTGAAGGGAACGAAACGATTTGGGACCCAACTCCGTCATGACTTGATATAGGTGTACCACCCCGTAGGCCCAAAGTCCCACATCCGGTAAATGCTGTAGCTCCACCAAATGACTGTTAGCCCAAAGTGGTGTGTGCGAGTAGATGTGTCCTATGTTTAGTTTCCTTAAAGCCGTATCCCAGGTTTTTTGGTGGTGCTCCAGCATGCCATCATTGTATCTGCGAGTCCGCCTATGTACCTATCCGCCCCTGAAGATAGCCTGCAGTGGAGTCACTATGGGGTTTCCCGGATTGTCCTCTACCAGAGCTCAATACCTAGAAGCCTCTGTTGTATTAAAATAGTGAAGATGGGATAGCTGCGCTGCAAGATAATATTCCTGTAGATCAGGAAGCGAGGCTCCCCCCCATATCGGTGGGGTTTTTAAGAGTAAGCCAGGCTAATTTATGTCGGCCATGTCCCCAAACAAAGGTGTTAAGTATACTTTCCAGTTTTTTGAATACTTTTAGAGGAATACGCAGAGGGGCGTGCCAGACCATATATAGAATTTTGGGCAAGAGCACAATTTTCACTAAATTAATTCTGCCCATAACCCCAAGTGGCAATTTGGCCCAGGCCTGCGTCTTGAGTTTTAGCAGCGTAAATAGAGACTCTATATTAAGTGAACAGTAGTCCCTCAAATCCCTAGTGACCTGCACCCCCAGATACTTGACTACCCCCACCCTCTGCAGAGGAAGCTCCGGGGTAATCTGAGGCGGTGGAAACTGGTCTATCGGGAGAATTTGGGATTTGTCCCAGTTCATACGTAGTCCTGAGTAATCTCCCATGCGCTCAATGATGGCCAGTGCTGCCCGGAGAGACGGTCCCCGGTCAGCCAAATATAATAGCGTGTCGTCCTCATAAAGACCTATTTTATCCAGTGTGTTGCATACGCGTAGGCCCTCTACGTCCGGGGATGTCCTAATTACTATGGCTAAAGGTTCTGCCGCCAGGGCATACAGGAGAGGGTATAGGGGGCACCCCTGTCTGGTTCCCCTCTCCAGTGGGAACTGATCCGACATCCAACCATTGACAAAAACTCTGGCCTTTGGCGATTGGTACAGAATATGTATCCATTTTTGGAAATTGGGCCCGAATCCAAAGCTACGGAGGCACTCCCATAGGTAGGGCCACTTCACCGAGTCAAATGCCTTTGCCGTGTCTAATGCTACAATGACTCGCGATCCCGAGTTGTCATGGCATGCCTGTATGTTCATAAACAGCCGCCTGATGTTCATAGCCGTATTTTTCCCCGGCATGAACCGCTTTGATCGGGTTAAATAAGAAACAATATAACGCGATTCAGTCTAGTGGCCAAGATCTTCGCCAAGATTTTGATATCCACTTGTAAAAGGGAAATAGGTCTGTAGGATTCAGGAAAACCTGGATCCTTCCCTGGTTTAGGGAGTACTATAATTTGCGCCTCCTGCATGGATGGGGGAAGTGTCCCTTCATTAAATATATTATGGTAGAGTTTCGTCAGGGTAGGGGTAAGGACTTCGGAGAAGGTTGAATAGAATTCTAGGGGTAGGCCATCTAGGCCCGGGGCTTTGGACTTGGCCAATTGCGACACCGCCTCCGCTACCTCCTCGTTGGTTATAGGGGCTTCCAACATTTTAAGTTGTTCAGCATTAAGCCTTGGAAAATCGATCGTATACAATTCTGCCTGTATGTCCCGACTCGTGTATGTGAGGTGGGTTCGATACAGCTCCTGGTAGAAATTCCTGCAGGGACACCGGGGGTCTGTCATTCAGGTTTGAAAGGTATGCCAGTAGTAGGGATGAGCCGAACACCCCCCGGTTCGGTTCGCACCAGAACTTTCGAACGGACCCCAAATTCGTATGAACTTTAGAACCCCATTTAAGTCTATGGGACTCGACGTTCGAAATTAAAAGTGCTAATTTTAACAGCTAATATGCAAGATACTGTCCTAAAAAGGGTTTGGGGACCTGGCTCCTGCCCCAGGGGACATGGGTCAATGCCTAAAATGTTTTTTAAAAATGGTCGTTTTGGCGGGAGCACTGATTTTAATGACGATTAAAAAAAGTGTAGCTCCAGTCAAAAAAACTATTTTAAAGCTTTTTGGAAAACATAGAGAAGGGTTATCACCCCTGTATAATTTGTTTTGTCGTCCATCTTTTTTCATCTCACTTGCTGTTGTCTCCTTCCGTTTGCAAGTAGGAGATGTTTGTAAGCTGGATGTTTGAAAGTAGGGGCCTGCCCTATATGCTCTGCAGAAATGGCGGAACAAGGTGTTGGTTTTGCCACAACATTGTAAGCCCTCAAAGTGACTCTTGGTGGGCGCTGGAGCGCCCTGCTGTGAACGATTATATCAAGAATTGTAATTACATGCCATTGTTGAACAGTGGTAGAAAAATTTACCTTTGGTGGTTGTGGTGCTGGTGCCACAACACTATAAGTCCTCAAAGTTACTCTGGATGGGCACAGGAACGGGCCCTCCTGTGAAATATTATATCAAGAATTGTAATTACATGTCCCTGTTAAACAGGGGCAGAAAAATTGGGCCTTAGGCACTGGTGCTGGTGCCACGACACTGCAACCTCTCCCATATACTCTAGTTTTATTGCAGGAATTAGCCCTGCTGCAAAGCATTGCATAAAAAATTGTAATTAAACGCCCCTGTTAAACAGGGGCAGAAAAATTGGGCTGATGGCATCACCCAGAACCAGAAATGTTCTTCCAACATATCAGCGGAGGAGGAAGAGGATAGACAATCAACATAACAGGACAGTCACTCAGCATCAGCATAGGCAGTCTTGAAGGGATGTGATATTTCAAAAAAATTTATTCGGTTACATCAGCTTCAGGTGCTTGGTAGCTGTGGGTGATCCAAGACTGATTCATCTTGATGAAGGTCAGTCGATCAACTGATTCGGTGGACAGGCGCACCCTGTGATCGGTAACAAAGCCACCAGCAGCACTGAAGGTGCGTTCCGTAAGAACGCAGGATGCAGGACAGGCCAGTAGCTCAATTGCATACTGTGCAAGCTCTGGCCAGTGATCCATCCTCAAGACCCAGTAAGCCAGAGGATTTTCGGTGGGAAAGGTGTCCAAGTCTGACCTTGCCCCTAGGTATTCCTGCACCATGTAAATCAGACCCTGGCGATGGTTGCTGGAACCGATCATACCTTGGGGCTGCGGACTAAAAAATTGTCTGAAAGCATCAGTCAGATGGCCACCTTCTCCACCGCTCCTTCTGACCGATGCCTCACCAACACGTTGTCCAGGACCAGGATTTTGTAACCTCCCAGTCTCTGGGAACGCGTTGCACAGACCTTTCTGCAAGGCCTCCCGGAGATGTCTCATCCTCTGCTCCCTCTGCGATGGCAAGATAAGGTCGGCAACCTTACCCTTGTACCGTGGATCAAGGAGAGTGGCCAGCCAGTAATGGTCCCTCTCCTTGATCCGAAGAATACGAGGATCCTTCCGCAGGCTTTGTAGGATCAGGGAGGCCATGCAGCGTAGGTTAGCTGAGGCATTCGGTCCGGAGTCCTCTGGGTCACTAAGGACAACATGATCCGCAGCTACCTCCTCCCAGCCACGTACAAGTCCACGTGTTTCTTGGGACTGTAAATCATCCCTACAAGACTGCTGCTGCTGATGCTGAGTGCCAGCCTCCACCTCCATGCTGACACAATCATCCTCCTCCTCCTCTTCCTCCTCCTCATCCACTTCCTGTGTGATGGGTGACACAGCAGGAACACTGTCTGGATAAAGGGGGCCTTGAGAGGCAAGGAAGTCCTCCTCTTCCTGCCTCTGTTCTGCCTTAAGTGCCCTGTCCATTATTCCATGCAGCGTATGCTCCAAGAGGTGGACAAGAGGTACAGTGTCACTGATGCATGCACTGTCACTGCTCACCATCCTTGTGGACTCCTCAAACGGTGACAGGACAGTGCATGCATCCCTGATCATGCCCCACTGGCGTGGTGAGAAAAAACCAAGCTCCCCTGACCCTGTCCTGGTGCCGTAGTCGCACAGGTACTCATTGATGGCCCTCTGCTGCGTGTGCAGCCGCTGCAGCATGGCCAACATTGAGTTCCACCTGGTGGGCATGTCACATATAAGGCGGTTCTTGGGCAGGTTCAACTCCTTTTGGAGCTCAGCCAGCCGAGCACAGGCATTAAATGATCGGCGGAAATGCACACAGACTTTCCTGGCCTGTTTCAGGACATCCTGTAAGCCCAAGAACCGCTGCACCACCAGGTTAAGGACGTGAGCTACACAGGGCACATGGGTCAGTTGTCCCTGTCGGAGGGCAGAGAGGAGGTTGGTGCCATTGTCGCAAACCACCATTCCTGGCTTAAGCTGGCGTGGCGTCAACCACCTCTCGGCCTGCCCCTGCAGAGCTGACAAAACATCCGCCCCAGTGTGGCTTCTGTCCCCCAAACAAACCAGCGCAAGCACGGCATGGCATTGTTTTGCCTGCGTAGTTGCGTAGCCCCTGGAACGTCTACGGAGCACCGCTGGTTCTGAGGACAGAGCACTGGAAGAGGCCATGGAGGAAGAAGAAGAGGAGGGGGTGGAGGAGAGAGGTGTGTCACAACCAATAGTAGCATTTTGGAGGCGTGGTGGCAGAACAACCTCCAACACTACTGCACCTTGTCCTGCATCCTTCCCAGCTGCCAGAAGAGTGACCCAATGGGCCGTGAAAGACAGGTAACGTCCCTGTCCATGCCTGCTGGACCATGAATCAGCGGTAATATGCACCTTACCGCTGACCGCCCTGTCCAGCGAGGCAAGGACATTGCCTTCCACATGCCGGTAGAGAGCCGGAATCGCCTTCTGTGAGAAAAAGTGGCGTTTGGGGACCTGCCACTGAGGAACCGCACATTGTACAAACTCACGGAAGGTGGCCGAGTCTACCAACTGAAAAGGCAGCAGTTGAAGTGCTAGCAATTTAGCCAAGCTAGCATTCAACCGCTGGGCATGTGGATGGCTGGGAGTGAACTTCTTTCGCCGGTCCAGCAGCTGGGGCAGGGACATTTGCCTGCTATAATCGGACGTGGGTGTACTGCTAGCAGAGTGCCCGGAAGCACTTGGCTGTGACATACCCAATTCTACACCTTCATTCCTCTCAGAGCAGGTTTCAGAGAGGACTGAAGGTCTAGTGGGGTTGGAGATCCCAGCTGATGAGGAGCAAGGAGAGGTCCGCTTTGTTCTTTGGTGTGGGTCTTTGAGGTACGCTTGCCAACGAGCTGCATGGCAGGTCAACATATGTCTGGTCAAGCATGTTGTGCCCAAGTGGCTGATGTTTTGGCCACGCGAGATACACTTGAGACATATGTTGCAAATAGCAGCGGTGCGATCTGATGCACTCGTCTCAAAAAAGGCCCACACCAAGGAACTTTTAGAATAACGCGCAGAGGCAGCGCCCTGCACAGGCGGAGATCTGCGGTGTGATTCAGTCGGTATGCTGCCCCTAAGCTGGCCCCCGGAGAGCATCCTGCCTCGTTGGACATGTGCCTCCTTCTCCTCCTCCTCCTCTCTCCTACCAGGCACCCACGTGGAGTCAGTGCCCTCATCATCCCCTCCCTCTTCATCGCTGTAGCAAACCTGGCAATATGCTGCAGCTTGTGGAACATGACTGCCAGATTGCTGTCCTTCTTGAGCATCCCCTCTCTCTGCATTCACGCTACTGCCTTCCTCTAGCTGAGTGTCATCATCAGAGCCTACAAAACACTGGGCATCCTCCTGGAGCATGTACCCAACACTGTGCTCAAAGAGTTCAGGAGACTCCTGAGGAGGACGTGGTGGGTTTAGGGAAGGAGTCACTGATGATGACATTGAGACGAGGGAAGACGATGCGTTGGCAGCTGCTTTGCTAGTACCCTCAGACTGGGTGAGAGAGGATGAGGAGGATGAAGAGGGCTTGGTCATCCACTCTACCAAGTCGTTGGCATGTTGCGGTTCAACATGTCCAGCTGCCGAAAAGAAGGACAAGCGTGTCCCATGGCCACATGCTGATGACAATGCACCGCGTCCACGACCAGCGCTGTTGTCTCTAGACACAGAGCCTGCTTGCCCTCTTTTATCGGCTCGCGCCTGTCTGCCTCTCCTTGCTGGCCTTCCAGACATGGTAATGGCCTGAAGGGAGTTGGGTAAAACAGCAGTTGGGTAGTGTATATTGTGCTGGAGGCACAAAACACCCACTAACTCCTGCAGATGCCTTTATTATAGAACACCAGAGATAAAGGGGTATACTGTACTGGAGGCACACAACACCCACTAAGCCCTGCAGATGGCTCTATTAGAGAACAGCAATAAAGGGTAGATACAGGTGTATATTGTGCTGGAGGCACACAACACCCACTAACTCCTGCAGATGCCTTTATTATAGAACACCAGAGATAAAGGGGTATACTGTACTGGAGGCACACAACACCCACTAAGCCCTGCAGATGGCTCTATTAGAGAACAGCAATAAAGGGTAGATACAGGTGTATATTGTGCTGGAGGCACACAACACCCACTAACTCCTGCAGATGCCTTTATTATAGAACACCAGAGATAAAGGGGTATACTGTAATGGAGGCACACAACACCCACTAAGCCCTGCAGATGGCTCTATTAGAGAACAGCAATAAAGGGTAGATACAGGTGTATATTGTGCTGGAGGCACAAAACACCCACTAACTCCTGCAGATGCCTTTATTATAGAACACCAGTGATAAAGGAGTATTAACAGATGTATACTGTGCTGTGCTGGAGGCACACACAACTTCCAATAACTCCTGCAGATGGCAGATGGCTCAAATAGAGAAGAGCTATGTAGGTGGATATAGCGGTGTGTACTGGGTACAGAGCACGCAGACAGCACGCACAAGCTCCTAACACTACTGACTGCAAGCTCTATTATAAAAGATAGATCACTAGCTATATAGGTGAGGTGAATATAGCGGTGTATACTGCGGTCAGGGCACGCAGACAACAACCACTACAGAAGAGCAAGATCGAAAATCGGCCGATAACGATTGGTGTA
Source organism: Lithobates pipiens (assembly GCF_037356315.1). Taxonomy (NCBI): domain Eukaryota; kingdom Metazoa; phylum Chordata; class Amphibia; order Anura; family Ranidae; genus Lithobates; species Lithobates pipiens. The sequence goes on along the minus strand of NW_027507685.1, from coordinate 113,216,775 downwards.
TACTGTGTTGAAGGTACACAGAACACCCACTAACTGCTTCAGACGCCAACACACTACACAAGGCTGCCGCGCTGGCGGCCTTATATAGTGTGGGGCGTGTACTACACAGCTTGAGCTATGATTGCCAATCATGGCTCTCCTCTCTGCTGGCGCTGTGATTGGCCAAGCATGCGGGGTCACAGTGCATGCTTGGCCAATAATGAGCCAGCAATGCACTGCGATGACGCAGTGCATTGTGGGGCGTGAGCGCCACACGAATTTGGCGCGAACGGCCCATAATGTTCGGAATTCGCCGAACGGGCGAACAGCCGATGTTCGAGTCGAATGTATGTTCGACTCGAACACGAAGCTCATCCCTAGCCAGTAGTCTTCCGGCCCTCTCCCCGTGTTCAAACACCCATTGTCTGCTGAAGAATATGTGTTGTTTAGCTTTCTCCATAAGGAGCTGGGAGACCAGTCTAGACTGTAGTTTAACCTGTCTTAATTTGTCCGCGCTAGGGTCAGCATTGTAGGCCAATTCCAACTCCCGCAGTTTGGTCGTTGAGAGCTGCATAGCCAGACCAGAAGACCGTTTCAATCGGTCAATTTTTCTGGACAGTAACCCGCGGGCATGGTCTTTAAACCCATCCCACTCCGACGGGTTAGGCCGCGTACACACGCGCGGACTGTTGGCCCAACTTTGTCCGTCCAACAGTTTGAGCGAACAGTCCGCTCAAACTTAGCATGGACGGACATGGCCACACACGACGGACGAACAGTTTGCTGAAACCGTGCGCGATGACGTGAACGGCACGTACGACGGGACGAAAAATACGACGTCCTATACACTGCAATGCAACCTTCCGACGTGGAAATCCTTTCTGAGCATGCGCGAGACTTAGTTGGCCGAACAAGCCTACACACGAGCGAACAGTCCGCTGAAACCTTGTTTCAGCGGACAGTTTTTCGGAATTTCCGTAAGACCTTGTTCGGCCAACTGTCCGCTGAAACTGTCCGCTGAAGCCCCACACACGAGCGGACTGTCCGCCCAAACACTGTTCAGCGGACAAGGTTGGGCGAACAGTCCGCGCGTGTGTACGCGGCCTTAGTGTATGTAACTCTGGTCTCACATAGTATATGGCGCAGCTCACCCGCAATGGCCTCCATATCCGGCAGACTGGAAATCCAGAATGGGTTCAGCCGCCAAACACGTTTGGATACCGATCCCGGGGCTGAGATAGTCACCCAACATGGGGAGTGATCTGAGAGGGCCCGCGGTGCCATCCCCGATCCCCCCACCCTGGGCAGCAGTATGTTTGAAATCAAAATAAGGTCTATTCTAGACATCGTGCCGTGACTGGTAGAGTGGCAGGTATATGCTCTAGTGTTCGGGTGTTGGTGGCGCCATGTGTCTGTTAACGCAAATTCCGTCATTATTCTACCGAATTGGGTTAGGTTATGACCGCCATTCTGTTGTGCCCCCCCTCCCGACCTGTCCAGACCCGGATTAAAATCCCCCATCCACACCGCCGGTACCGAGGGGTTCTGTGCCATATACGCCAACCCTCTCGTAATCACCTCAAATGTGAATGGGGGAGGAACATAGCATGCCAGGAGGAGAAACGGGCTCCCTCCCACCAGGGCGTACAGAAACACAAACCTACCCTGTTGGTCCGTCTCCATTGCAATCAGTTCAAAGGGGGTCTTCTTAGCCACCAGTACCGAGACCCCCCAGGATTGGTTAGTGTGGGTGCTGTGAAACACCCATCCCAACCACGGCCGTCTCAATGCCGCCTGGAGGTGTCCTGTAATATGTGTCTCCACCAGAACTGTAACATCAGCCCTCTGGGTCTTGAGGAAGTTCAGGGCTGTGGTTCTTTTAATCTTATTACACATCCCCCTAATATTCCAGGTTAAAAACTTCACAGATGCCATATCCCTGTCCAACATATACAGGGGCTGGAGTGGCACCGGCGCGGCTGACCCGGGAGCAGTGCAAAACGCTTGCCCCTCCCCGGTCATACGCACCAAGATCCCACCCCCCCTTCCATGGGTTGTTCATACCGTAACCAGCATACAGTAAATTGGTATTTCCCGTGCGAACTAGAACAAAACAATAGAACCAAACCCCTCCCACCCAGCTTTACACCGCTCCAACATGGTGAAAGCATGTCTTCTCGAACTATAACCCCAGTGCTTATCATCCAGTGTGGAAACACAGCTGGAGGTACATCATACATAACATCACTGTGCATATCACACCAGGGTAAAAACAGTCCTCTGGAGGCAACTCTTCACACTGTCAATCAGCGGAGCTCCACAGTGTGGCAGGGTCCAGTAAAACTTAGGATCCCCCCGCGTGAGCTCCCCCTGCCTTTCTAAAATATTGGTTGCAAGGCAGTAAAGAGTCCAACTGCTCCACCCATCCTGGTATGCCCCTTCCCTTCACTGTTGTCAACAATAAAAAGAACACAGAACAAGTCAGTGGTGCAAGCCCCCTATGAGTATGTTGCATAGCGTGGTAGGCCCATTGCACCCCTCCAGCCGTCCAAGTGTTGGACGCAGTGGGGCACTAATACTGAGTGTAGGAAGAAGAGATCATCAGGGGAATATCTGCCCCCCCTTGCTGTCTCCTCGGGGTGAATCAGGCAAATGTCAGTGGTGAATGTTCCAGTTCTTGACTCCTCCACTGGAGAGGGGATAGCATAGTCATTTCCCCAAGTTCATGGGGGGGATCTCCCCGAACCTCAACGGTAATGGTTTGGGGCCTGCACAGTAAAGGGTATATACAGTCAAAGGGCAGGGATACTCACGGGACCTCTGGTAGCACGAGTACTAGGCAGGCCTACCCCGCTGGTCCAGCCAGGCCGTCACCGCCGCTGGGTCCTCGAAAAACTGGGCACGGCCATCCTCCTCGACCCGCAGCCTGGCTGGAAACAACATGGCGTATTTGAGATGCTGTGCTCGGAGATGCCGCTTGACTTCCTGGAAGAGGGACCTTTTCCTCTGCACTTCGCTGGAGAAATCCGGGAATACTGCTACCCTGGAATTTTCCACTGCCTTTTTCTCTGGTGAGCCTCAGGATCTTATCCCGGTCACGAAAATTCAAATACTTCGCTATAAATGTGCGGGGAGGCGCTCCAGGCAGTTCGGGTTTCATAGGGATGCGCGCGTTCCACCGCAAACATCACGGAAAACTCTGCTCTTCCATACGCTTTGACAAGAAGGGGCTCCAGGTACTCAGCAGGATCTGTTCCCTCTATTTTTTCTGGGAGTCCAATAAACCGGAGGTTGCACCTCCTCAGGCGGTTCTCCATGTCGTCCTGGTAAGAGTGCAGCATTTGTATCTGCCTTTGCATGTCCTCTGCGGCGTGTCTCAGTGGGTGTAGGACATCCTCGGCCGCCCCTATCCTCGTTTCCGCCTCGGGGACTCTGTCCCGGAGCTTGGACAGATCTTGCCTGAGTAGGGATATGTCGGTTTTAACATCATCGATTTTGACCGTCAGTGTCCCTTGGAGTCCCGCTATTGCGTCTAACACCTTGGCCGTGTCCGAGGCCTGGCGCTCTGTATCCGCGCACGTGTCCGCGGCATCTTCGGCCTGCCTGTCCGCACCCGGCCAGTGGAACTGAGCCAGCTTGTCCGCGGCCCCGGGGTTACATTTGGTGGGCGACATCTGTCTTCGGCACTCCGCTAGGGTGCGAGCAGTCTGCCTATGATTTCAGGCTAGATTTCTGTGTGCAGGATATGAATAGGAGTATCGGCGCACGGGAGCTCACCCACACCACGTCTTACTCCATTGCTTGCCAGGCCACGCCCCGTGTTTGTGGGAATTTGTGCTCATTTGTGAGTTCAGGTACTGATGATGGGGGAGAAGACCTGCCTCACCATCAGCATTCCAATTAATCCCAAATATGTTTAGCAGAATTGAGGGCAGGGCTCTGTGCAGGACACTTGAGTTCCACTCCACTCTTCTGGAAAGGCATCCCACAAGATTTTGGAGGGTGTCTGTGGGAATCTGTTTAGCCAAAAGAGCATTTGTAAAGTCAGGTATTAATTTTGGATGAGAAGACCTGGCTCACAACATAATTCATCCCAATGGTGCTCAGTAGTGTTAAGGTCAGGGCTGTATGCAGAACACTTGAGTTCCTCCATGACCTTGAACCTACTGAACACCTTTGGGATAAGAAGACCTCATCCCAAAGGTGTTCTGTAGGGTTAAGGGCAAGTACTGTTGTTGGATAAGAAGTCTTTCAAAAGTAGGATTGAGGTCAGAGCTCTGTGGACATTTGAGTGTCTCCATGACCTTAAACCTACTGAAAACCTTCAGGATGAGAAGGCGTGTGAGAAACCAAAAATTGCATTGTATATTTACATGTATGATGGTGTATTAGCTCTAAGAGATGTTCTAACATTTCATGTTTTTATACATATCACTCTTTATACTTTTCTAAATAAATATTTTGAAATAACCCATATACATCATTTAAACCTTTTGATTCAGTTTTTGCCTTAAAAGTCCACCACACAGGGGATTCTTAATTTTCTTACTTGTAATACTGGATGTGGCACAACCCCCTTTTTGCTCAACAATACTGGCCTAACAACTTTTTCTAGGTTTAAGGACAGGTACTGATGTTGGATTAGAAGACCTTATACCAAAGGTCTTCCAAAAGTAGGGTTGAGGTCAGGACTCACTGCTGGGCACTCAAGTTCCTCTGTGACATCCAAACCTACTGAATGCCTTTGAGATGAGAAGACCTCATACCAAAGGTTTTTAGTAGGGTTAAGGGCAGTTACTGATGTTGGGTGAGAAGACCTTATACCAAAGGTCTTCCAAAAGTAAGGTTGAGGTCAGGACTCTCTGCTGGGCACTCAAGTTCCTCCATGACCTCCAAACCTACTGAATGCCTTTGAGATGAGAAGATCTCATACCAATGGTTTTTAGTAGGGTTAAGGGCAGGTACTGATGTTGGGTGAGAAAATGTTATACTAAAGGTCTTCTAAAAGTAGGGGGGAGGCCAGGGCTCTGTGCAGGATACTGGAGTTCCTCCACACCAAACTGGTCAAACCATGTCTTTATGGTGCTAGCATAGTCACAGGGGAACAGTCATGCTGAAACAGAAAAGGGTCTTCACCAAACTGTTACCACTAGGTTGGAAGAGCACAATTGTCTACAGTGATGATTTAGTATTAACAGTACCCTTCACTGGCGACACCTAAACTCCATCATTTGGAGGTGGTCCATAAACTTTAGTCGTATACTGTTTTGGCCAATGAGTGGTCTGGTAAGCTTCTATTTAGATGCTTGGGAGGAAAAGCAGCTCCTTCCCCATGGAATTGTCTTCCTCATTGTTCATGCTCTGTCCTCCTTGACTTGCTGTGTCTAGAAGATTCCAGGATGAGGTCCTCTCTCCTTCACACAAGCTACTTTTGAAGGTTTCATTTTGATCACTAACCATACCTGCTATCACCTTTAACCTGGAACCTCCACCCACTTAGGTGGAGGTAGTCCTGGCCAAAGAGGCAAAAACTCCATTGTGGAGAAAATAATAGCTGAGCAGCTTTTTTCATTACAAAATGACTTTTCAGTGTGAAAAACAAAGGCATATTTACAGAGTACTGGCTGTACACTCCTGTGGCCAGAATGGCCTTCTAGCTTAATTGTTGGTATGCTGATTTATCAGCATATGTAAACACAGACAGTTCTACATAAAATGGAAGAGGTACAAAAGACAAATATGACTTCAACATGGCTAAACTACTTTTCAAATATATATATCCCCTTACAATTAAAGTAATTGAATCATAAAGTACCCTAGACTGTGATCTAGGGTTGCCACCTGTCCGGGATTCACCCGGACAGTTCGGGTTTGGAATCATGCGTCATAATCATAGGGGTGATATTATTGAAAAGTCCCCCCTCTTCACCATTCCCATTCATCTTTCACAGTTTTGTATGGTGGTTTGTTTGGGGTTTTTTTTTTTTTTTGCACCACGTTTTCACTTTGGTGTTTGGGTATCTCTGTCACCATTGGTGGCATTCCCTCTGATATATGGGACTCTCTGTGTCAATACATACACAGTTGGGGTGACCACATTAATCAGGCATAAGCAGTGACACTCACATGTAGGGTTAGATATCCTCTACGGAGGTCAACCACGTGGGATCATCCAACGGGGTGACCCACCTGGTGGGACTCTCACAGTGGTGGGCACACATATGTACATATAAAGAAAATTTTAATAACTGTTTACTAAAATCTTAATTCCTGCCGTAGGTACTGCACACTTCACCTGCAGTTTAGGTGGGTGTTTCCCCCCCCCTCTCTCCGGGTTGGTAGGAGGGTGGGGATACATTACACGTGATCTCTTGTAAGCTGCGTTGGCGGGCGCCATCCTGTCCCCGGTCTGCGATACCTGTGGAGTGTTCCGGGACCCTGAGTTTGCAACCAAGGGGCTCTCTCTTTTTAACAACAAATCTTCCTTGTGGGAACAATAGTTGAATCTGTCATCTTTGTGGATACAGTGGATGGGGTAACTATACCAATTATTTGTACCCTATGTTATTTAACATATTGACAATGTTCATGAGGAATAATTGTTATATACTTCCCCCACAGACACATTTCTCTCTGAAGAAGACCCCAGTGAGGGTTGAAACGCGCCAGTATTCCTAGCACTGTACATGTTTCATGTGTAATTGTACAGCGTTAATAGGACATAATTGACTGTCACATTGTATCCGCGTAGTTACATTTATTTGTCTTTTTTCCTTTTTATCATGCTATTCCCACTGGAAGCTCATGTTTTAACTACCGTATATACTCGAGTATAAGCCGAGATTTTCAGCCTCTTTTTTGAGGCTGAAAGTGCCCCCCTCGGCTTATACTCAAGTCATCGCTGTCTGCCCGCTCGATCAGCGTGTCGAGCAGACAGACAGCGGCCATTCTATTCAAAAGCCGCGCCTCCGGCTCCGCCTTCGCCTGTGATAGGCGGAACACTGAATTTCCCAGCAGCCTGTGTTCCGCCTATCACGGACATCGTATCATCCTCGTACTACGGACGAGGATGATACGACGTCTGTGATAGGCGGAACACAGGCTGCTGGGAAATTCAGTGTTCCGCCTATCACAGGCGAAGGCGGCGGCGCAGCTTTTGAACTTTACAATGGCCGCCGACGAAGAGGGCACGGGACGGAGGCAAGGGAAGGCACGGCACGGGACGGGACGGGACGGCGGCGGCAAGGCACGGCACGACACGGGACGGATGCAAGGAGGCAAGTCACGGCACGGGACGGAGGCAAGGAGGCAAGGCACGGGACGGAGGCTCGGGACAAAGGTAGGCTGGACACACACACACACACACACACACACACACACACACACACACACACACACACACACACGGATGGAGACACACACAGGGATGGATGGATGGATGGATGGAGACACACACACACACACAGGGATGGATGGATGGATGGATGGATGGAGACACACACACACAGGGATGGATGGATGGATGGATGGAGACACACACACACAGGGATGGATGGATGGATGGACACACACACACACAGGGATGGATGGACGGACACACAGGGATGGACGGACACACAGGGATGGACGGACACACACACAGGGATGGACAGGCATGTCTCACCCTCGGCTTATACACGAGTCAATAAGTTTGCCAGTTTTTTTGGGGGTAAATTGGGGGCCTCGGCTTATATTCGGGTCGATCTATACTCGAGTAAATACGGTACTATGTTTTGAAAAAGTTTTTTTCTTATCTTAATAAATTATTATATCTATAGAGGTCATCCATCCTATCTCTTTGTGTTTGCTGCCAAAAAACCCCATCTGGGGGAGTTGTTCTTCCTTTTTCTCTATATATACCGGGGAGAGCAGCGCTATTTAAACCCTAGTAGGTATGTGTCCTGTCCTTTGCTGTGCTTATTGTACTTCCCTTATGCTTCTTGTCCTGCCCTTGTGGTTCCTGTCTTTCCCTTGTGCTTATTTTACTTCCCTTGTGCTTTCTGTACCTCCCTTGTGCTTTCTGTACCTCCCTTGTGCTCTTTCTGTACTTCCCTTGTGCTTATTGTACTTCCCTTGTGCTTATTGTACTTCAGTTGTGCTTATTGTACTTCAGTTGTGCTTATTGTACTTCAGTTGTGCTTCCTGTTCTTCCGTTGTGCTTCTTGTACTTCCCTTGTGCTTCCTGTACTTCCCTTGTGCTTCCTGTACTTCCCTTGTGCTTCCTGTACTTCCCTTGTGCTTATTGTACTTCAGTTGTGCTTCCTGTTCTTCCCTTGTGCTTCCTGTACTTCCCTTGTGCTTCCTGTACTTCCCTTGTGCTTCCTGTACTTCCCTTGTGCTTATTGTACTTCAGTTGTGCTTCCTGTTCTTCCCTTGTGCTTCCTGTACTTCCCTTGTGCTTCCTGTTCTTCCCTTGTGCTTCCTGTTCTTCCCTTGTGCTTCCTGTACTTCCCTTGTGCTTATTGTAATTCAGTTGTGCTTCCTGTTCTTCCCTTGTGCTTCCTGTTCTTCCCTTGTGCTTCCTGTACTTCCCTTGTGCTTATTGTACTTCCCTTGTGCTTATTGTACTTCTGTTATGCTTCCTGGTCTCCCTTTGTGCTTCCTGTCTTGCCCTTGTGCTCCCTGATTTTCCCTCGTGGTTCCTGTCTGAGGAGGAGGAATGCTGCCTATGACCCCAAGAACACCATCCCCCACCTTCATACATGGAGGTCCTATGACCCCAAGAACACCATCCCCCACCTTCATACATGGAGGTCCTATGACCCCAAGAACACCATCCCCCACCATCTTACATGCAGTACCTATGACCCCAAGAACACCATCATAAATGGAGGTCCTATGACCCCAAGAGCAGCATCCCCCCACCGTCAGACATGGAGGACCTATGACCCCAAAAACACCATTCGCCACCTTCATACATGGAGGACCTATGACCCCAAGAAAACCATCCCCCACCATTATACATGGAGGACCTATGACCCCAAGAACACCATCCCCTACCATCATACATGGAGGTCCTATGACCCCAAGAACACCATCCCCCACCGTCATACATGGAGGACCTATGACCCCAAGAACACCACCCCCCACCATCATACATGGAGGACCTATGACCCAAAGAACACCATTCCCCACCTTCATACATGGAGGTGGAGATATTATGCTTTGGGGGTGTTTTTCTGCTAAGGGGACAGGACAAATTCACCTCATCAAGGGGACAGTGGATGGGGCCATGATGTACCATCAAATCTTGGGTGAAAACCTCCTTCCCTCAGCCAGGGAATTGAAAATGGGTCATGGATGAGTCTTCCAGCATGACAATGACCCAAAACACATGGCCAAGGCAACAAAGGAGTGGCTCAAGAAGAAGCACATTAAAAAATGCTGACTATGACCCTAAGAACACCATCCCTACAGTCATACACGGAGGTGGAAACATGATGCTTTGGGGCTGCTTCTCTGCTAAAGGTACAGGCCGACTTTGCCGCATTGAGGGGCCAATGGACGGGGCCATGTATTGTAAAATCTTGGATGAGAACCTTCTTCCCTCAACCAGAACACTGAAGATGGGTCATGGAGGAGTCTTCCGGCATGACAATGACCCAAAACCTACCACCAAGGCAACAAAAGAGTGTCTCAAGAAGAAGCACATTGAGGTCCTGGAGTGGCCTAGCCAGTCTCCAGACCTTAATCCCATAGAAAATATGTGGAGGGAGCGGAAAGGTTCGAGTTACCAAACGTCAGCCTGGAAACCTTTATGACTTGGAGAGGATCTGCAAAGAGGACAAAACCCCTCCTGAGATGTGTGCGAATCTGAAGGCCAACTCCAAGAAACGTCTGACCTCTGTGATCCCCAACAAGGGTTTCTCCACCAACTATTAAATAATGTTTTGCAAAGGGGATCAAATAATGATTTCATTCATTAAAATGCAAATCAATGTTTAACTTTTTTTTAAATGCGTTTTTCTGGATTTTCTTTTGTTATTCTCTCACTGTTATAATAAACCGACCAATAAAATGATAGACTGATCATTTCTTTGTCACAAAATCAGCCACCAATCAAATACTTTTTTTCCCCCCCTCACTGTATCTAGCGGGAGTTTAGCTTTATCGGGTGCCGTGAAGACAGCACAGGCCCCATGTTCAGTATTGGTGCCGTTCGGTGCACTGCCTCCCTATTGGACATTTGCAGGGTGGACCCAGCTGTTACTCAGAATCCTGGGCCCGTCGGTCACACAGAAGCCAGCTGGAGACATCTGGAGTCTCTTCCCATTCCTGGTGACTGTTTGTTTAATAATGTTTATAATCCTCATCTCGCAAAAATGTATGAAATATGTGTGAGATCCGCGTAAATGGCCGGGTCAGTGAGATCGTATACCGTGTGACATTTGGGTCTCGGGACCACGGAATGAGAGGCAGCCGGTGAGACAAAAACTACTCCGACCCATCGGTCCCATCACATAAAGCAGAGCTATATACACTCACCGGAGACTTTATTAGGTACACCTGTACAATTGCTCGGTAACACAAGTTGCTAATCAGCTAATCACATGGCAGCAACTCGATGCATTCAGGCATCTAGACGTGGTGAAGACAACTTGCTGAAGATCAAACCGAGCATCAGAATGTGGAAAAAAGGGGCCCTTGCTTTGGGCACTGGTCCAAATCATTTGGTGGAGGGGGGATTATGGTGTGGGGGGGTTATGGTGTTTGGGTTGTTCTTCAGGGGTTGGGCTTGGCCCCTTAGTTCCAGTGAAGGGAACTCTTAAGGCGTCAGCATACCAAGACATTTTGGACAATTTCATGCTCCCAACTTTGTGGGAACAGTTTGGGGACGGCCCCTTCCTGTTCCAACATGACTGCCCACCAGTGCACAAAGCAAGGTCCATAAAGACATGGATGAGCGAGTTTGGGGTGGAGGAACATGACTGGCCTCCACAGAATCCTGACCTCAACCCGATAGAACACCTTTGGGGTGAGTTAGAGCGGAGACTGGGAGCCAGGCCTTCTCGTCCAACATCAGTGCCTGACCGCACAAATGCTCTTCTGGAAGAATGGTCACACGTTCCCATAGACACACTCCTAAACCTTGTGGACGGACTTCCCAGAAGAGTTAAAGCTGGTATAGCTGCAAAGGGTGGGCCAACTCAATATTGAACCCTACGGACTAAGACTGGGTGGCCATTAAAGCTCATGTGTGTGTAAAGGCAGGTGTCCCAATACTTTTGGTAATGTAGTGCATATTATTTCTATACCAGTTATAGAATAGATAAAATGATACATAGCTTAACAGTTTATAGTGGCCATTTTCCACCAGGATTCCTCCAGAGGTTCTTGGGGTTTCTTCAGAGGCTTTTGATCTTCCTCCAGAAGTTCTAGGGTTTCCTTCAGAGGTTCTAGAGGTTCCTTCAGAGGTTTCTGGGCTTCCTCCAAAAGGTCTAGAGGTTCCTCCAGAGGTTCTAGGGATTCCTCTAAAGGTTTTAACAGTTCTTCCAGAGGTTCTATTGGTTCCTCCAGAGTTTCTAGGGGTTCCTCTGGAGGTTCTAGTAGTAGTTCCTCCAAATGTTCTAAGGCTTCCATAGGCTGTGATCAGTTAGTCCCAGGTTTGATGATGCCTGCACAGTTCCTGGGCAATCTCCATTTGGCAGAGCCAGTGGCATGACATCAATGATCTTTTTAGTTGTAAAGCCCTGGTGCCCAAGGGCCATATGTGGCCCTTTGGTGCATGATGTGTGGCCTTCAGACCTCAGCAGTCTGTAGTGGGGATATTGATAAGGTGAATAGCACTGATCTCTACCAGCCTTGTGTAACATCTTCCCAGTTTCATATTGTCTTCTGCAGTACATCCCCACCCACCAATGTATTGTGTCCTCACTCTCTGATCCTCATTTCCTCTATTAGCTCTGCACTCTCTGACACTCCTCTCAACCATTATATACTGAACAGTGGCTAAGTGGTTAGCACTTCCGCCAAGCAGCACTGTGGTCATTGGTTTAAATTCCAACCACAACACTACCTGCCATGGAGTTTGCATGTTCTCCCCGTTCATTTCCTCTCACGCTCTAAAAACAAGCTAGAAGGGTTATTGGCTCCTGTCTATATTGACCCCTAGTATGTATGAATGTGAGTTAGGGCCCTTAGATTGTAAGATCCTTGAGAACAGGGACTGATGTGAATGTACAATATACACTCACCAGACACTTTATTGGGTCCCACCTTGCTAGTAGCAGGTTGGACCCCCTTTATTAGGTCCCCTTTGCCCGTCTGCCACCAACAACCACGTCACGTTCAAAGTCACCCAGATCCCCTTTCTTCCCCATTCATACTCAGTTTGAACTTCAGCAAGTCGTCTTCACCACATCTAGATGCATTTAGGCATTGAGTTGCTGCCGTGTGATTGGCTGATTAGCAATTTGTGTTACGAAGCAATGAAACAAGTGTACCTAATAAAGTGGCCGGTGAGTGTATTATTATTATTATTATTATTCAGGATTTATATAGCGTCAACAGTTTGCGCAGCGCTTTACAATATGAGGGCAGACAGTACACTTACAATACAAATCAATACAGGAGGGATCAGAGGGCCCTGCTCGTTAGAGCTTACAATCTAGAAGGGATTTCAGCAAAAAATCTGGAAAAAATCACAATGGTCTTTAGGGGTGCAATGTATCTATGGGCTAGCTATGGGCTATAAATGGTCTATCTATGGGCTATCTATGGGCTGTCTATCTATCTATCAAAAAATAAACAAACTTTTCTAAAAAAAAAAAAAACACAAACACACAAAAAAGGAAAACAAATATAAACTAAGAAAATAAACAAAACATTTGTAAAAAATACACAATAAAAGGAAAAAAATACAAATAAAAATATAAACTAAAAATAAAAACTTTTCTAAAGAAAAACAAAAAAAACCCAAAATACAAATAATATAAACTAAGAAAATAAACAAAACATTTCTAAAAAAAACACAAAATAAAAAGGAAAAAATCCAAATATAAACACAAAAAAACACAAATTAAAAAGAAAAATAATCCAAATATAAACTAAAAAAAACTTTTCTAAAAAAAAAAAGAAAAAAGAAAACAAAATCCAAATATAAACTAAGAAAATATATAAAACTTTTCTGAAAAACACAAAAGAAAAGGAAAACAAAAATCCAAATATAAACTAAAAAATAAATAAATAAACTTTTTAGAAAAACATAAAAAAAGGAAAAAAAAAATACAAGCCCCCATCTATGTATTCAGATTTCAGCCCAGACTTCAGCTTTAGTAAAATTCAGATTTTTCCAAACAATCGATGGAGGCGATCGACATTCTCTGTGTCCACTGACTCCAGGTAGGTGCTGCCATCTGGGGACCAATCACTGGTGGTGCAGCAATCCAGAGGGAGGCCATGAGGTTCGATCACATCCAGGAGGCTGGAGGAATAGTGCCCCACATGGGCGGACTGACCATTCAAGCACTCGGGTACTGCCCGAGGGCCCCATGCCACCAAGGGGCCCCATCAGCCTCAATAAAAGCAGGGACAGTAAGTAAAAATCTGTATTTTTTTAAAAATCCCAACGTTATGGCTGCCCCACCTCTCCAGTACCTTTTCAATCTCCCATTGTCACCCCCCCCCACGCTTTCCCGCTGGGTCCCTGACTTGGCACTCAAAGATACTCCTCAAGCTTCACCCTTGCTGACACGTTCGGTCCCTGGCTTGGCACTCCACAAGCGTCACCCCCGCTTACCCGCTGGGTCCCAGGCTTGGCACTCAAAGATACTCCTCAAGCTTCACCCTTGCTGACACGTTCGGTCCCTGGCTTGGCACTCTACAAGCACCACCCCTGCTGTCCCGTTGAGTCCTTGACTTGGCACTCACAGATACTCCTCAAGCTTCACCCTTGCTGACACGTTAGGTCCCTGGCTTGGCACTCCACAAGCGTGACATCTGTTGTCCCGCTGGGTCCCCGGCTTGGCAGTTGCTGATGCTTTCCCACGTCTTCACCGTCCTCGGCTGGTGAGAAGACAGCTCTGGTACTGGTCTCAGCTTACTCACAGTGGTCTTCGGTAACAAGGTGGTGGTCCCTTAGCAGTGATAGCTTCTTCTCTACCTCCGACCACGACTGGTTCCCCGGCCGGTGGAACTGTTACTTCTGGTTGGACTACAAGACCGCAGTCCCAACCTCACACTACTTCTGGATAGGCCCTCAGGTCACCTAGCAGCTAAATGTCCCCGGGATGGGCCTTAAGGTTTCTGGCCTAGCAGCCAGGGCCAATACAATGCACGTCCACCCAGACAGCTGTCCAGGGTCCAGAACCCCGATCACCTGACTCCACCCAAATATGTAGGATCTCCCAGCAGGCCAATGGACCCAAAAAGACCCCTGCCCATTGGCTGAGACACCCCATTTATTCCTAATCTGTCCTTGCAATGCCCTTGTCTTATCTAATGGCACCAGATACCCAGCCAGCTAGAGACAGAAGAGAGAAGTGCAGCAATTCCAGAATTAGGGTGAAATCAATTGACCTCCCAACAATTGGCCAGGGCAACTATCACTTGGCAGATACATTTAATAGCAACCCTGTCCAAACATCAGGGTGCTACAAATGTATTACACTTTATATATAAGATCTTGTATATCTTCTGAGCACCATATCTAGAACTTTCTTTTGGTTCACGTTTATGCGAGGGAATGCGAGGGAACGCGGGGGAACGCCTCCAGCACGGAATGTTTGTAATAATAAGGGGTGCTACTGATGGCTGCTGGGAGATTTATTGTTGCTGGTAGGGGTCTAATTTTTTTTGGTGTGGATCTTTTGTTGCAGAGGGTCTATTATTGCTGGGGGGGGGGTCTATTGTTGCTGGCAGGGGTCTATTGTTGCTGGGGGGAATTATTGTTGCTAGGGGTGTATTGTTGCTGGCAGGGGTCTGCTGTTGCTGGGGTGGATCTTTTGGCACTGAGGGGGTATTTTGTTGTGGAGGGTCTATTGTTGCTGGGATGGTACTGGGGATTGGGTAGGGGGTGGAACCAAGGGACAGTACTAAGAGGTGGGTATCAGTGGGACCAAGAGGCAAAACTGGTAGGTGAGTATGGGTGGAACCAAGGGATGGTACTGGGAGGTGGCTGGGGTAGAACAAGGGGACAACACTGAGAAGTGGGTAGTGGGTGGAACCAAGGGACAACACTGGGAGGTGGGTAGGGGTGGAACCAAGGGGTGGTAAAAGGAGGTGGGTAGGGGGTGGAACCAAGGGGTGGTGCTGGGAGATGGGTAGGGGGTGGAACCAAGGGACAACGCTGAGAGGTGGATAGGGGTGGAACAAAGGGACGGTACTGGGAGGTCAGTTGGGATGGAACCAAGGGGCGGTTCTGAGAGGTGGGTAGGGGGAGGAATGAAGGGGAGGTATTGGGAGGTGGGGGGTTGGAATCAATGAGCGGTACTGGGAGGTGGGTAGGGGTGGAACCAAGGGACGGTACTGGGAGGTGGGCAGGGGGTGGAAACAACGACTGGTACTTGGTGGTGGGTAGGGAGTGGAACCAAGGGTTGGTACTGGGAGGTGGGTAGGGGGTGGAACCAAGGAGCGGTACTGAGAGGTGAAAAAGGGGTGGAACCAAGGGGCAGCACTGGGAGGTGGTTATGGAGTGGAAACAAAGCTTGGTATTTAGAGGTGGGTAGGGGTAGAACAAAGGGGTGGTACTGGGAGGTAAATAAGGAGTGGAACCAAGGGGTGGTACTGGGAGGTGAATAAGGGGTGGAACCAAGGGACAGTACTGGGAGGTGGGTAGGGGGTGGAACAAAGGGGCTGTACTGGTAGGTGGGTAGGGTGTGGAACCAAGGAGTGGTACTGGGTGGTGGGTAGGGGCAGAACCAAGGGGCAGTGCTGGATGGTGGGTAGGGGGTGGAACAAAGGGGAGGTATTGGGAGGTGGGAGGGAGTGGAACCAATGAGCAGCACTGGGAGGTGAATAAGGGGTGGAGCTTAGGGACAGTACTGGAAAGTGGCTAGGGGGTGGAAACAGAGTGGTACTTGGTGGATGGTAGGGGGTGGAACCAAGGGGTGGTACTGGGAGGTGGGTTGGGGTGGAACCAAGGGGTGGTACTGGAAGGAGGGTAGGGGTGGAACAAAGGAGCGGTACTGGGAGGTGAATAAGGGGTGGAACCAAGTGACGGTACTTGGAAGTGGGTAGGGGGTGGAAACAAAGAGTGGCACTTGGTGGTGGGTAGGGAGTGGAATGAAGGAGCAGTATTGGGAGGTGGGTAGGGGATGGAACCAAGGGGCAGCACTGAGGTGTGGTTAGGGGGCCGAACCAGGGGGCGGTGCTGGGAGGTGGGTAGGGGGTGGAGACAATAGGTAGCTCGGAAGGGGGTACGCGCGCCCATTCTCTGTGAAATAAGCCTATATATGATGATGATGATAAGAAGTCCATCAATAATGAGTTTTTCTTTCACATGTTAACACTTCAATGGTGACCTCGGGTCCGGAATTCTAATTTTGGGATTCTCTAAATTTCAACCAGATTTATTGTTTGCGATCCTTCCTGGGAACTTTATAATTACCGACCTGGAAAAATGCAGATTTCCCGATAATATGCATACTTGGGCGGATGCCAGGCAGTCTTCTGTAACATTTACGGAGTGATGTATAGAAGATCAGATCATACTTTATGAGTTCATATCCTTATTTCTCCAGTATTTATGATGGTGTGCGTTGTGGTCGGTGGATGGCGGGTGGGTAATGCCATTTGTACATGAAGTGCAAACCTCTGAAATGTTCATGTTGGGAATGCAGATTTCTCACAAGCAACGTTCGCTGAACCTGGGAAGATCGATCTACTGCACAAGTCTCTTTATTTGGCGTTTTATTTTGAACGGGATTCAGAGATTTTAAAGGCGATGAAGGACCTCTCCACCATACAAGTCTACGAGGATGCAAAAGAACTCGAATGCAGGTCAACCGCAGGTCAAAGGCAATTCATTCCTTTTTTTTATTTTAATTGACAATTTTTATTACAGAACAGAAGAGATTTATTGTCTCTTAAGAACTGGAGGAGAGAGGGTTAGGGCCAGGACCCCCTTGGGCCATTACCCCCGCTAACCCACTGTATACTCCTCAAGCGTCACCCCCGCTAACCCACTGCATACTCCTCAAGCGTCACCCCCGCTAACCCGCTGTATACTCCTCAAGCGTCACCCCTGCTAACCCGCTGTATACTCCTCAAGCGTCACCCCTGCTAACCCGCTGTATACTCCTCAAGCGTCACCCCTGCTAACCCGCTGTATACTCCTCAAGCGTCACCCCTGCTAACCTGCTGTATACTCCTCAAGCGTCACCCCTGCTAACCTGCTGTATACTCCTCAAGCGCCACCCCTGCTAACACGCTGTATACTCCTCAAGCGTCACCCCTGCTAACCTGCTGTATACTCCTCAAGCGTCACCCCTGCTAACACGCTGTATACTCCTCAAGCGTCACCCCTGCTAACACGCGGTATACTCCTCAAGCGTCACCCTTGCTAACCCGCTGTATACTCCTCAAGCGTCACCCCGCTAACCCACTGGGTCCCTGGCTTGCCACTCACTGAAGCTTTTCCACTTCTTCACCGTCCCCGACTGGTGAAAAAGGATGCTCTGGTACTTCTTTCAGTGGCCTCTGGTAACAGGTGGGATGGTCCCTTAGTGGTGGTTGCTTTCCCTTTACCTCTGGCCTTGATCTCTGATTGCCGCTGGCAACCAGAATGGTTCTTCCCAATAGCAACAACTTGGTTCAGCGTCTGGCTGAACCTCTGCAACATGGTCAGACTCCAAGCCTGAAGTCCCAACCCCGCGCTACTACTCCTACTCCTGGCTAGGCCTCAGAGAGCCTAGCAACCAGATACTGCCGGTGTAGTGTTATATTTTGCTCCCCATCATAGAATGCTCCGGAAGTGATGTTGTGGCCAGAAATTTAGCACTGCGCATGCGCGATGCGTTCCAAATGCTTGCACCATGCGTTCCAGAGGATTTCCGACAATGTAGTTCAGTGAAACTGTCGGATAATGTCATGGGAGTGAGGGGACGTTATCGTGACATTAACTTTAGACAGAGCAGAGAGCGGCGGAGAGAGAGCAGGTAACTGTGGCTCAGGGAGGGGATTACCTCCCCTCACTTTTCTGACATTATCTGACCGTTTCACTGGTCTGCATTGTTGCAAATCATTTGGAACGCATGGCGCAAGTGTTTGGAACGCATCGCGCATGCGCAGTGCTAAATTTCTGCCCGCAACATCACTTGCATTCTATGATGGGGAGCAAAATATGACACTACACCGGGATAGGCCCCAGGCTTCTGGCCTAGCAACACACGTCCACCCAGACAGCCATCCAGGTGGCACAGAACAGCGATCACCTGACTCCACCCAAATAAATAGGCTCTCCTAGCAGGCCAAGGGACTAAAGAGACTCCTGCCAATTGGCAGAGACAACCCATCCACTCATAGTTTGACTTGGCTAGGCTCTTGTCAATTCAATGTCACCGGCAGCAGTGGCACCCAGTGACAGAAGAGAGAAGTGTGGCAAATCCAGATTTAGGGAGAAAACCAGAGGATCCTCTAACAATTAGTCAGGACACTAACTACCTGGCGACTGATGTAGCACCCTGATGTTTAGGCAGGGTTGCTCTTAAATTGATCTGCCAAGTGATAGTTACCTTGGCCAATTGTTAGGAGATCAATTGATTTCACCCTAATTGAGGAACTGCTGCACTTCTCTCTTCTATCACTAGGTGGCCGGGTATTTGGTGACCTTAGATAAATCAAGGCCATTGCAAGAACAGATTAGGAATGAATGGGGTGTCTCAGCCAATGGGCAGGGGTCTTCTTGGGTCTCTTGGCCTGCTGGGGGAACCTATTTGGGTGGAGTCAGGTGATCAGGGTTCTGTACCACCTGGACGGCTGTCTTGGTGGACATGTGTTGTATTGCCCTGGGCTGCTAGGCCAGAGAATGGGCCTATCCTGGGGGGGTATCTGGCTGCTTGACTATCTGAGGGCCTATCCAGAAGCAAGAGAGCAGCGTAGGGTTGGGATTGTGGCTTGCAGTCCAACCAGAAGTCACAGTTCTGCCGGCCGGAGAACCTGCCGTGGTCGGAGGTAGAGGGGAAGCTGTCGCCACTTAGGGACCATCCACCTTATTACCGGAGACCACTGTGAGTAACTGAAGCAAGTACTGGAGCAGACTTCTCACCAACCGGGGACAGTGAAGAATTGGGAAACTTAAGCAGATGTCAAGCCAGGGACCCAACCAACGGAGGTGACGCTTGCAGAGCAATATTGTGTGCCAAGCCAGAGACTGAGCAGGCCAGTGGGATAACCACTTAACCACTTAAGGACCGCCGCATGGCAATGTACGTCGGCAGAATGGCACCGACAGGCACAAGCACGTACATGTACTTGCTTGCCTTCCAGCGGGTGGGGGGTCCGATCGGACCCCCTCCCGCTGGCTGCGGCGGTCCGTTTCACTTCAGGAGTGATCCGGGATGAGGGGGTGGCCGTTGGTTTCTGGCCATCCCCTCTCGATCGCTCCTGGCGAATGAGAAGCTTCCCCCGCCTGTGTAGTGTAAACACAGGCAGGGAGGAAGTGATGTCATTCTCCTCGGGGGCGGTCTTTTTGACCGGACTGCAAGGAGAACACAATAGTAAGTACACCAACACTACACTGACATGTAGGTACACATAGGCACACAAATCACCCCCCCCCCCGATCACCCCCCCGCCCCCCAGTCACAGTGTCACTGATTGCAGTGATCATTTACTGATCACTGCATTTAGTGTCAGTTGTGACAGTAAAAACTGTCAGGGCAGTTAGTGTTAGGTCCAGGGTAGCCCCCTACCCCCCCAATAAAGGTTTAACCCCCTGATTGCCCCTAAAGTTAACCCTTTCACCCCCTTTTGCCAGTGTCACTAAGCGATCGTTTTTCTGATCGCTGCATTAGTGTCACTGGTGCCGCTAGGTAGCTAGTTATTTTTTTAGGTTCACCGCCAGGTTTTTATAGCGCTAGGTACCCCCATATACTACCCAATAATGGTTTTAACCCCCTGATTGCCCCTAGTTAACCCTTTCACCAGCGATCACCATATAAGTCCCACTGGTGACGCTGGCTAGCCAGTTACAGTGCCTTGCGAAAGTATTCGGCCCCCTTGAACTTTTCAACCTTTTGCCACATTTCAGGCTTCAAACATAAAGATATACAATTTTTATTTTTTGTGAAGAATCACCAACAAACGGGACACAATTGTGAAGTGGAACGAAATCTATTGGATTTTTGAAACTTTTTTAACTAATAAAAAAATGAAAAGTGGGGCGTGCAAAATTATTCGGCCCCCTTGCGTTAATACTTTGTAGAGACACCTTTTGCTGCGATTACAGCTGCAAGTCGCTTGGGGTATGTCTCTATCAGTTTTGCACATCGAGAGACTGAAATTCTTGCCCATTCTTCCTTGCAAAACAGCTCGAGCTCAGTGAGGTTGGATGGAGAGCGTTTGTGAACAGCAGTTTTCAGCTCTTTCCACAGATTCTCGATTGGATTCAGGTCTGGACTTTGACTTGGCCATTCTAACACCTGGATATGTTTATTTGTGAACCATTCCTTTGTAGATTTTGCTGTATGTTTGGGATCATTGTCTTGTTGGAAGATAAAACTCCGTCCCAGTTTCAGGTCTTTTGCAGACTCCAATAGGTTTTCATCCAGAATGGTCCTGTATTTGGCTGCATCCATCTTCCCCTCAATTTTAACCATCTTCCCTGTCCCTGCTGAAGAAAAGCAGGCCCAAACCATGATGCTGCCACCACCATGTTTGACAGTGGGGATGGTGTGTTGAGGGTGATGAGCTGTGTTGCTTTTACGCCAAACATAGTTTTGCATTGTGGGCAAAAAGTTTGATTTTGGTTTCATCTGACCAGAGCACCTTCTTCCACATGTTTGGTGTGTCTCCAAGGTGGTTTGTGGCAAACTTTAGACGAGACTTTTTATCGATATCTTTGAGAAATGGCTTTCTTCTTGCCACTCTTCCATAAAGGCCAGATTTGTGCAGTGTACGACTGATTGTTGTCCTATGGACAGACTCTCCCACCTCAGCTGTAGTTCTCTGCAGTTCATCCAGAGTGATCATGGGCCTCTTGGCTGCATCTGTGATCAGTCTTCTCCTTGTCTGAGCTGAAAGTTTAGAGGGACGGCCAGGTCTTGGTAGATTTGCAGTGGTCTGATAGTCCTTCCATTTCAAAATGATCGCTTGCACAGTGCTCCTTGGGATGTTTAAAGCTTGGGAAATCTTTTTGTATCCAAATCCGGCTTTAAACTTCTCCACAACAGTATTACAGACCTGCCTGATGTGTTCCTTGGTCTTCATGATGCTCTCTGCGCTTTCAACAGAACCCTGAGACTATCACAGAGCAGGTGCATTTATACAGAGACTTGATTACACACAAGTGGATTCTATTTATCACCATCAGTCATTTAGGACAACATTGGATCATTCAGAGATCCTCGCTGAACTTCTGGAGTGAGTTTGCTGCTCTCAAAGTAAAGGGGCCGAATAATTTTGCACGCACCACTTTTCAGTTTTTTATTTGTTAAAAAAAGTTTAAATTATCCAATAGATTTCCTTCCACTTCACAATTGTGTCCCACTTGTTGGTGATTCTTCACAAAAAACTAAAATTGTATATCTTTAGGTTTGAAGCCTGAAATGTGGCAAAAGGTTGAAAAGTTCAAGGGGGCCGAATACTTTCGCAAGGCACTGTAGTTATTTAGGTTCCCCGTCAGGTTTTTATATAGCGTCAGGGACCCCCATATACTACCTAATAAAGATTTTAACCCCATGATTGCCCCTAGTTAACCCTTTCACCAGTGATCACTGTATAAGTGTTACGGGTGACTCTGGTTAGTTAGTTTGCTTTTTATAGCATCCGGGCACCCACCATTTATTACCCAATAAAGGTTTAACCCCCGATCACCCGGCGGGTGATATCAATTAGGTTTTATGGTCAGGGTCTGCTTCGCTCCAGGCAGCGCTAGGTTAGTGCAAGTAACACCCACGCGCAAAGCATAAACCTCCCGTAGTGGTATAGAATCTGAACAGATCAATATCTGATCTGATCAGATCTATATTAGCGTCCCCAGCAGTTTAGGGTTCCAAAAAAATGCATTGTTAGCGGGATCAGCCCAGATACCTGCTAGCACCTGCGTTTTGCCCCTCCGCCCAGCCCACCCAAGTGCAGTATCGAGCGATCACTGTCACTTACAAAACAGTAAACACATAACTGCAGCGTTCTCAGAGTCAGGCCTGATCCCTGTGATTGCTAACAGTTTTTTTTGGTAGCATTTTATATTTAAATCCTGAAGGCAGTGCTTGGTTTTCGGGGTCCTGTACGTGGCTAGGCTCCCAAAAAGTCCCCCACATGTGGTATCCCCGTACTCGGGAGAAGCAGCAGAATTTATTTTGGGGTGTAATTTCACTTATACCCATAGCATGTGTGAGCAATATATAATTTAGTGATAACTTTGTGCAAAAAAAAAAAAAAAATTGTAATATTCCTGCAACTTTTGGCAAAATATAAAATATTTCATGGACTCAACATGCCTCTCAGTAAATAGCTTGGGGTGTCTACTTTCCAAAATGGGGTCATTTGGGGGGGGGGTTTGTGCTATTTTGGCATTTTACAGCCTTCGAAACTGTGATAGGTAGTGAGGAGTGAAATCAAAAATTTGCACGCTTAGAAATCCTGAAGGCAGTGATTGGTTTTCGGGGTGCCGTAAGCGGCTAGTCTCCCAAAAAGTCCCACATATGTGGTATCCCCGTACTCAGGAGAAGCAGCAGAATATATTTTGGGGTGCAATTCCACATATAACTATGGCATGTGTGAGCAATATATCATTTAGTCACAACTTTTTGTAAACTTTTTTTTTTCTTTTTTGTGTCATTATTCAATCACTTGGGACCAAAAAAAAAAATATTCAATGGGGTCAACATGCCCCTCAGCAATTTTCTTGGGGTGTCTACTTTCCAAAATGGGGTCATTTGGGGGGGGGGGTTGTACTGCCCTGCCATTTTAGCACCCCAAGAAATGAGATAGGCAGTCATAAATTAAATAAATGAAAATTCCAGAAAATGTACTCTAGTTTGTAGACGCTATAACTTTTGCGCAAACCAATAAATATACGCTTATTGACATTTTTCTTACTAAAGACATGTGGCTGAATAAATTTTGGCCTAAAAGTATGACTAAAATTTAGTTCATTCGATTTTTCTTATAACAAAAAGTAGAAAATATCTTTTTTTTTTTTTTAATTTTCAGTCTTTTTCCTTTTATATCGTAAAAAATAAATATCGCAGAGGCAATCAAATACCATCAAAAGAAAGCTCTATTTGTGGGTAGAAAAGGACGCAAATTTCGTTTGGGTACAACATTGCATGACCGCGCAATTACCAGTTAAAGCAGTGCAGTGCGAAATTGTAAAAAGACTTTTTATTTTTTTTAAAAGAAAAAAGTACAGAACATAGCCTTGGGGCATTCTCCGGCTCAAACAATACAACACAACAGGTAAGGCAGAACACCTAAAAACTATCAGCCTAACATAAAGAACATACAACAACCAAACCCCCTAGCTTGCTGCTAAAATTGACAGGAGTAATGTAATTCCCAGTAATTAACATTAAGCTTAGTGATGCACTATAGGCAGTCTACCAACAGAGGTCTACAAGTGGGCATCAACCGGATACTCAGGCATCTCACACGCTACCCTAGAGAAAGCTTACCAGAGGAGTTGCCTACTGGATAGATTAGGTTGATAACCCAACAGGGCTGTCCTGCTCCCCAACAGTTGTCTCAGACTCCAACCAGATATTCCAAACCTTCTGAAACTTCTGAGGGCATCCCCGGATGAAATATGCTTCTTTGTACAGTGGTACTGCAAGGTTAACTAATGATTTCCATGCACTCAGGGTGAGGGTCGCTGTAGGGGCCCTCCACCGGAGCACAACAAGTTTCCTCGCATAGAAGAGTAGCAGCCCCAGCAATGTACCGACTGCCCACGAGGGAACCAAAGCGTCCACCAACCCAAGCAGACACATCTCCACCGTCTGAGGTATAGGGATCGTTGTCAGCTCAGTAATAAAAGAGTATTCTTGACCAATAACGTTGTACCACGGGGCAAGCCCAAATCATATGGATGTACCCCACCAAATCCGCTCCACAGCGCCAGCACTGTGACGAAGAGTCAGGGTAAATCCCATGAAGTCTACATGGGGTGTAATAAAATTTATGTAGTATTTTAAATTGAATTAGCCGATCTCTTGAGGAAATCAAATGTCTAAAGGGGGAGTCCCAAATGTCCATTGGTCCGGGGCTTAAGGAGTGTCTCTGAGTGCCAAGCTAGACACAGGGTGACGCTTGAGGAAGATGCTTGGTGAGAAGATTGGAAGAGCTCAGGAGATCCAGTGGCAGTGGATCAGCGGGTCTAAGCGATAGACTGGGAGCTCAGTGGAGTGAAGATCTAAAAAGGAGATTGTGGTGGAAGTGAAATAGTTCATTACAACCTTTGTTAGAGATTGTTGCCATAGGAGACATCATGTCTACACATGCAGATGTGGTGTCCGGCTGGATCCCTTTCCCCTCATGGCTGTCTACCTATAGAAGTCTCGGAGTCTGCTAATTAACATTACGTCTACTCAAGGGTGTCCTGGCCCCAACCCTCTCTCCCACAGTTCTGTCCAAGAGAAAATAAATATCTTTGCATTCAAGAAGTGTCTGGCGCCTATCAATCTACCTTACATTACACCCACCATGCCTCATAATCCACCCTACACAGAAGGATGTCGGCTGTCCCTAGCTCTGGAGGTCACCATTAGGCCTGGAGACGCCTGGGACTTGGCTACACTAAATTTGTTAGCAACCCTGCCTAAACAACAGGGTGCTACATATACTTTGAACTGTCTAGCTTTGAAAATTTTAACCAATGGACCCTATCCCAGAAAGGACCAACTGTGACCCAATTGGGCCCAGGGATTGAGCCCAGTGCGCCATCTGATGCCCACAAAGAGCTTTCAAGAACAAGCTAGGAAAAAATAAGTAAGAGCGCAAAAGTAAGAGGGGTCCTGAAGCCGTCACTCCAGAGGATTGGAGCATACCGCCACTACCAGCATTGGGACACAATAAATTCTTCTAAGTAGGCTTCTCGCGAGTGCCAAGGCTCCCAGACTGCATTATTTCGCTCAACCGTATGGGTGAGGCGAGCAGTAAGTGACTCCATGGTCTCCAGGTCCTTAATCCCAGTGGACAACTCAATGGAGTTTGGCGGCGGTGTTTGCCTTTTCCATTGAAGAGCCACAAGGCACCTGGCCACTGTTAGTATATGGTGTGTTGGTTTCTTAGCAAGTCTAGATAATGAAGTAGGAAGTAGCCCTAATAGAAAGAACTGGGCACCAAAGGGAAGGTTCGTAGGCAATGAATTCTAAGGCTCTATGCCCACAGATGGTGAGAGGTGTGAGGGAACGCTAGTGTGCTTTTCCTGCACCCGGGGGGGTCACAGCAAGCATGCAGACCATAGAAGTGCAGGGCTTGTACCCATGTAGACACCAATGCGTATGGCCTATTTCCTGAACATAAAATAAGGCCACATTCAGGAAATATGTGCATGCGCGGGGGAAATGCTACCGCAAAAGAGCATCGGCATTTAGGTAAATACAAGCAATTACAGCCATGCACTTCTGTGATCCGTCTGTGGTTCCCCAGGCGTGGGAAAATGCGGGGCGTTTTATGGTGGAGGACCTTTTGCATCTACATGCGCATGAACCTTGAATGGTCTCAACCTGATGTCAGAAGCCCTGTACTGTTTTGAATGCAACTTTATACATAGACATAGCTTCTCAGACCCAGTCTGTCCGGACAGTATGGTCAACAGCTGACTCTGCACCATCCACAGGCAGCTTAACTCTTCAATAAGACACAGTTGAATTAAACTCAATTTTAGTTCAGATAATTGCAGTATAGAAGATGTTTTTTTTCTCAGTCTTTGGAAGTGTAAGAAGACA
Source organism: Lithobates pipiens (assembly GCF_037356315.1). Taxonomy (NCBI): domain Eukaryota; kingdom Metazoa; phylum Chordata; class Amphibia; order Anura; family Ranidae; genus Lithobates; species Lithobates pipiens. Next base: position 113,190,709 of record NW_027507685.1, on the reverse strand, counting down.
ATGACTTTCTTGTCTCTCTGAAGTGCTAATACTGACTGAGGGAACATGGAAGAAACTGGGGAGGCCTGGCTAGAACTGAACTAACTAGCAGTAAACAGGAGAAGAAGATACCAATATCACATTGTAAGAAAGTTGCAGTGGACCAAAACTGCCACCAGATGTCAGCATACTGCAAAACAATAATAATAATCTGATGAAGTTCAATAGAACATATACAAGTTACATAAAAGTGGGGACAATAAGCCCAATGCCTGTGAAATGCCTAGAAACCAATCCAACATGCAGTCCTTGTTTCTGCCTAACTTATAAGTATATGAGGTCTGCGGTTCTGTTGTAGAAATCTAGAAAAGAACAGAATTTTTCTTTTTTTTTTTTAGATAATCATAACTCCCGATGTCAGTAGAGCAGTGGACGGTGTCAGTAGAGCAGTGGACGGTGTCAGTAGGGCAGTGGACGGTGTCAGTAGGGCAGTGGACGGTGTCAGTAGGGCAGTGGACGGTGTCAGTAGGGCAGTGGACGGTGTCAGTAGGGCAGTGGACGGTGTCAGTAGGGCAGAGGGTGGTGTCGGTAGAGCTGTGGGCAGTATCAGTAGAGCAGTAGACGGTGTCGGTTGAGCAGAGGACTGTGTCGGTAGAGCAGGGGACGGTGTCGGTAGAGCAGGGGACAGTGTCGGTAGAGCAGGGGACAGTGTCGGTAGAGCAGGGGACTGTGTCGGTAGAGCAGGGGACTGTGTCGGTAGAGCAGGGGACAGTGTCGGTAGAGCAGGGGACGGTGTCGGTAGAGCAGGGGACGGTGTCGGTCGAGCAGGGGACGGTGTCGGTAGAGCAGGGGACGGTGTCGGTAGAGCAGGGGACGGTGTCGGTAGAGCAGGGGACGGTGTCGGTAGAGCAGGGGACGGTGTCGGTAGAGCAGGGGACGGTGTCGGTAGAGCAGGGGACAGTGTCGGTAGAGCAGGGGACAGTGTCGGTAGAGCAGGGGACAGTGTCGGTAGAGCAGGGGACAGTGTCGGTAGAGCAGGGGACAGTGTCGGTAGAGCAGGGGACGGTGTCGGTTGAGCAGAGGACTGTGTCGGTAGAGCAGTGGGCAGTGTCGGTAGAGCAGTGGGCAGTGTCGGTAGAGCAGTGGGCAGTGTCGGTAGAGCAGTGGACGGTGTCTGTAGAGCAGTGGACGGTGTCTGTAGAGCAGTGGACGGTGTCTGTAGAGCAGTGGACGGTGTCTGTAGAGCAGTGGACGGTGTCAGTAGGGCAGCAGTGCACATGTCTACCCATCACCTGCCTGTGATTGACAAGTAGATCAAAGTAGGGTTGCTGAGCCCTGGATTTAGGGTGTGCCCAGCCACACCCGGCACACCCTGTGCACACACCCATTAGTCATGCAATGTGGACTTGCCAATAGGTGTCCCTCATTCCCTTCTCATAAAAGTTGGACAGTTGGGAGGCGTGGATACATTGTTGTTAAAAAGGAATTTAGACTCTTCAGGGTCCTAAACATAACAAACTCAGTCATTGGACCCAGTGGGGTCCAATTACCCATCGCGCCCCCCCCCCTCCCAATCTCTTCGATTGTAACTTGGTCCGGGTTTAGAAAAGTGAAATGTAACGATCAGGCTCTAATCACACCATGGCGTTCTTGAACTTCTTTTGGGCAACAGGCGCCCCGCGATTCTGTTTGCGCGACTTTACCGTGGTCCGTAAGGCAAAACGCAGCGATTTGGGAGCTGTTGAAGGCAACAGGAGAATCGCAAGTGCGTTCTGCAGAGATTTGGGATCCCGGTGATTCCGGAATGCCACAGTGTGAACAGAGCCTCAAGATCTTTATTGATTATCATTATAAAAAGTATGTGTCGCGTTCTTCACATTTAGTTTTGTAGAAGTTTATTGCACGCACAGATATACAGAAGATTTTTGCCACCATCCTTTGTACATTATTATTTCTATTTTGTATCGTTTGCTAATAAACAGAACTTTTTTTTATGTATTTTATTACAATTACAGAAGAACGTTCTTGGCTTTGAGCATTTCACACTATTAAGGCGAGGGTTGCCACCTTTTCTTCAAGCCAAACCTGAACACTTTAGTGGCCTGGGACACCTTTGGGTGCTCCAAGGAGAGTAAAAATGCATTCCGCTGCAAAATGTGGGCGTGGTCAAATTACTTTTGCTGCCATCATCACCCTGCTGAAGGCTGAAGGTGGTATCTGCGCTGATCTCCAATATCTGGGGATGACTCTTCCTGTGGCCATAGGGAAATGGCCTAAAGCAGTGGTAGTCAACTTATGAGCCAAAAGAGGGGCCCCAAATGTGGCCCCTGATATCCCCAAAGGGCCGCACATAATGTTCAATATATAGTATGTAATGCTGGAGAGGACAGTCAGAGACTGCAGAGCTAATAGGGCAAACGAGGGTCAGAGAGTGAGGACAGGACACATTGTTGGCTGCAGAAGACAATAGGAAACCGGGAAGATGTTACATGAGGCTGGTAGAGATCAATACTATTACTCTAATCAATGTACCTACTGCAGACTGCTGAGGGTCGCACATTATTTACCAGAGGGCCACATGCAGCCCTTGGGCTGTAGGGTGAGCACCAGGGGCATAAGGTGTCTTTCTTAATAGACTGAAATGCATCACTGAACTGAAAACAAGGTGGTCATTGGGCTCCTTGGTATTATAGTATTGGTCACCCTTGTGTAGATCTGTAGGATCCAAGAAAGAAGCACGTTCCCACCATATGTGGGTCATATCACCAACCACAGCCTGGCATTGCCGACAGTCACCTGGAACAGAGTAGTACAAAATATGAAGGAGAGCTTGGCAAGTTCTACCGGAGTGTGAGGATAATAAAGCTCTTCCCCTGGGGCTTGCTTGGTGTAGATCAGTGATGGCAAACCTTGGCACCCCAGATGTTTTGGAACTACATTTCCCATGATGCTCCACTACACTGCAGAGTGCCAGTGCATCATGGGAAATGTAGTTCCAAAACATCTGGGGTGCCAAGGTTCACCATCACTGGTGTAGATAGTTTAAGGGAAGAAATGAAAGCCTCTTCCTAATCTTTCCGCCTCTATGGAAGTCCCGATCTCTCTTTCCCAAATTGTAGTGTCCTTAGGAGTGGAGTTGGGCTTTAAAGGCTTTACATTTCTCATACAGTGTGGTGATGTTGGTGGCTTTAATCACCCCACGGTTCCACCATGACACCTTCCTTCTTGTATCTCTTGGAGATGTTTCTTATACAGTACGGTGATGTTGGTGGCTTTTATCCCCCCCCCCCCCTCCCCCACCATGACACCTGCCTTCTTGTATCACTTGGAGATGCTCCTCATACAGTGCTGTGATGTTGGTGGCTTTCACCCCCCCCCCCCCCCAAAAAAAAATGACACCTGCCTTCTCATCAGTACAGTGATGTTGGTGGCTTCTTCATCCAACCCCCCGCCCCCCACCATGACACCTTCCTTCTTGTATCACTTGGAGATGTTTCTCATCAGTACAGTGATGTTGGTGGCTTCTTCATCCAACCCCCCACCATGACACCTTCCTTCTTGTATTAATTGGAGATGTTCCTCATACAGTATGGTGATGTTGGTGGCTTTCATCCCCCCTCCTCCCCCACCATGACACCTGCCTTCTTGTATCACTTGGAGATGCTCCTCATACAGTGCTGTGATGTTGGTGGCTTTCACCCCCCCCCCCCCCCGCACCATGACACCTTCCTTCTTGTATCACTTGGAGATATTCCTCATGCAGTACGGTGATGTTGGTGGCTTTCATCACCCCCCCTCCCAAAAAAATGACACCTGCCTTCTTGTATCACTTGGAGATGTTTCTCATCAGTACAGTGATGTTGGTGGCTTCTTCATCCAACCCCCCGCCCCCCACCATGACACCTTCCTTCTTGTATCATTTGGAGATGTTCCTCATACAGTGCAGTGATGTTGGTGGCTTTCATCCCCCCCTCCCCCACCATGACACCTGCCTTCTTGTATCACTTGGAGATGTTCCTCATACAGTGTGGTGATGTTGGCTTTCTCTCAGATTCAGTCGTGAACATCGTCTCTCCATGTTCCACCATCTGCTCCCCACCCACCAGCGCTGAGCGTGGTCTGGGCGATATCGGCGTGGAGGGGGAACACAAACCTTCAAATAGGAAATACTCTGCATTGCTGTAACTGCCGCAACAGATACTCGCAGGACGGCGTCTGGAACAATAAAGACATTTAGAAGTAAAAAAAAAAATCCTTCACAAGAACATGCAACAAGAAATAGACTTTGGAACTGTTAGCTTAGTTATTTTTAACCTTCGTTGTGCTTCAGATTTAAAGTGTAATTAAACCCTAACAATGGCCAGATCTTTTTTCTGCCTATTAGTCTATTAAATATCCCATTGGAAGGGTCTTGTTATAATCTGTTCAATATAATCATAAACACAAGAAATCTATAAAAAGAGACATTCAAAAGTCACCCACAAGATGGCGCTAATGAACCACTTACTGCATAGCCTGGTAACGGTCTACAAATCCAGGACAAGCATATATTTGTTTCATTTTTTTTTTCTTTGCAATATTTTATTCTTTTTTTTATTCCCTATATTTTATTTTATTTTTTTCTTTGCTATATTTTTTTTATTTGCTATATTTTTAATTTTTTTTGTAATTTGTTTCTTTGCTATATTTTTTGTATTTGCTATATTTTTAAAATTTGTTTGTAATTATTTGTTTCTTTGCTATATTTTTTATTTGCTAGTTTATTTTTTTGTAATTATTTGTTTCTTTGCTATATTTTTTATTTGCTATATTTTTTATTTTTTATTGTATTTGTTTCTTTGCTATATTTTTAAATTTTTTTGTAATTATTTGTTTCTTTGCTATATTTTTTTATTTGCAGTATTTTGTTACTTCTTGTTAGCTACAGTTTGTTATTTTTTTATTTGCTATATTTTTCTTCACAAATATTTTATTACTTTTTTTTTTTTATTAGCTATACTTTGTTATTTATTTATTTTTTATTGGCTATATATATATTTTTTTCTTTTCACAAAAATGGAGTTACCCTTTACGGGCGTAACATTTTTTTTACAGCTTCCATTTTTCTATCGAAGTCTCGGGTGTTTTTTGTGGTTCGGTGAAGTTTTTGCCTTCAGTGGTGACATGGTCGCCAACGTTTAATCCTTAAACCTTCCTAATCTTTGACCCGGAGGTCAGCTTTGTGTACAGATGCGATGCCGATTTACTGAAGAAAGGGAAGTAAAGTAGGCTAAGCCGCTCTCCTGCGCACGTACAGCGTGCTCCTGGGAGGCTGCCACACTTATTGCACATCCGAGTAATGTTGCCACGCCCCCTCTCCCTCCTATAGGCTGCTTCGTTTATAATGACCTCACTGACAGATTTAAAAAATAATAATAATAATATTGAAATACGAGTTCAAACATTCGCTGAGCAACGATGATAACGCGTACTAGCCAAAACCCCTTCTGCACACATCACTAATATAGGAAGAAGTCAGCGAATCAGGGAGTGCCGTGTACCTGGAGGAGCGTTTGGAGGAGCGCAGTGCCGGAGAGTGGCGAGGAGATCTGGGAGAATGGGACTTCTTGGTGGAATTCTCTGTAACTGCGGCTACAAAGGAAACAGATTACATTCAGACCTTCTAAATGATACATTGTTTTCTATCATCTCATATGGCCAAAGGTATGGGACCCCCCCCCCCAATGCCATCTCAATATACTATATGGCCAAAGGTATGTGACCCCCCCCCCCCATGTCATCTCAATACACTCTATGGCCAAAGGTATGTGACCCCCCCCCCCATGTCATCTCAATACACTACGTGGAAAAAGGTATGTGCCCCCCATGCCATCTCAATACATGTTCCCCCCATGCCATCTCAATACACTCTATGGCCAAAGGTATGGGACCCCCCCATGTCATCTCAATACACTACGTGGCCAAAGGTATGTGCCCCCCCCCCCATGCTATCTCAATACACTACGTGGCCAAAAGTATGTGCCCCCCCCATGCTATCTCAATACACTACGTGGCCAAAGGTATGTGACCCTGCCATTCCATCTCAATACACTAAATGGCAAAGGTATGTGACCCCCCCCCATGCCATCTCAATATACTATATGGCCAAAGGTATGTAACATCCCAATGTCATCTCAATACACTATATTGCCAAAGGTATGTGACTCCCCCATGCCACCTCAATACACTATATGGCCAAAGGTATGTGACTTTCCCATGCCATCTTAATACACTGCATGGCCAAAGGTATGTGACCCCCACCCCATGCTATCTCATACACTATATGACCAAAGGTATATGACCCTCCCATGCCATCTCAATACACTCTATGGCCAAAGGTATGTGACTTCCCAAAGCCATCTCAATACACTATATTGCCAAAGGTATGTGACCCCCCCCCCCCCCACCATGCCATCTCAATACACTTTATGGCCAAAGGTATGTGACTACCCCAATGCTATCTCAATACACTATATGACCCCCCCATGCCATTTCAATGCACTATATGGCCAAAGTTATGTGACCCCCCCCATGCCATCTCAATACACTACATGGCCAAAGGTATGTGACCCCCACCCCATGCTATCTCATACACTATATGACCAAAGGTATATGACCCTCCCATGCCATCTCAATACACTCTATGGCCAAAGGTATGTGACTTCCCAAAGCCATCTCAATACACTTCATGGCCAAAAGTATGTGACCCCCCCCCCATGCCATCTCAATACACTTCATGGCCAAAGGTATGTGACCCCCCCCCCAATGCCATCTCAATACACTATATGGCCAAAGGTATGTGCCCCCCCCCCCCAATGCCACCTCAATACACTTTATGGTCAAAGGTATGTGACTCCCCCAATGCTATCTCAATACACTATATGACCCCCCCATGCCATTTCAATGCACTATATGGCCAAAGGTATGTGACCCACTCAATGCCATCTCAATGCACTATATGGTCAAAGGTATGTGACCCCCCCCCCCCACGCCATCTCAATACACTTTATGACCAAAGGTATGTGACCCCCCCCAATGCCATCTCAATACACTTCATTACCAAAGGTATGTGACCCCCCTAATGCTATCTCAATACACTCTATGGCCAAAGGTATATGACTCCCAGCCAATGCTATTTCAATACACTATATGACCAAAGGCATGCAATACCCCCCCTCCATGCCATCTCAATAAACTATATGGCCAAAGGTATGTGACCTCCCCCCTCCGATGATGGATTTCAGGTGTCTCCAGTGAAGGAAGAGGTTTATACTTCATCATACAAAGACATTGTAGACAATTGCGCTCTTCCAACCTTGTGGTAATAGTTTGGTGAAGACCCTTTTCTGTTCCAACATGACTTCGTCCCCTGTGTCCACCCTCCCCCAATCCACCCCATGTACAAAGCCAGCTGGACATGGTGTGACCAGTTTGGCATGGAGGAGCTCAAGAAGGAACTTTGGTATAAGGTCTTCTCATCCAACATTAGTACCTCCCCTTAACCCTATGGAACACCTTTGGGATCAGGTCATCCCAAAATGCTGAGTAGGTTTGAGGTCATGGAGGAACTTGAGTGTCCTGTACAGAGCCTAGACCTCATCCCTACTGATCACCTTTGGGATGAATTGGCACGTTGATCGCAAGCCAGATCTTTTTCTTGGTGCCCAATGTTGAACCAGGTCTTCTCTTCCAACATCCATCAGTACCGGACCTCACAAATGGGCACAAATTCTCACAGAAATTCTCCAAAATCTTGTGTAAAGTATTCCCAGAAGAGTGGAGGATGGTATTGCCACAAAGGGGCAACTCTATATGTATGGTCATGGGAGGAGGGGAGAAACTCCATATGAATGGCTATGGGATTGCAACTCAAATAGGCTCAGAAAGGTGTGATGGTTGGGTGTCCCCCAGAATTTGATCATATAGTGTAACCAACCATGTAATACAGTATATCCTGAGGAAATTCTTGCCTTTCTCAGCTTCTCTGTTGATCATCCTGGGGCTCCTGTCTGGGTTCATATTTGGATATTGGGTCACTCTCACTTTTCCTCTCAAGGATCCTGTTTCTTCTCCACGTTGGGACAGAAAAGCTTGAAACTGATGATCAGTATTGCTATTGGCTGAGAGCACCGACACACAACATTCACCTAGAAACACATTAAATAAAATGAGAGAACGAATATAATTGCAAGTATTCACCCACACACTATATTCCTGTAGTCAAAGATTTTTGTATCCATAAGCCAAACCAAAACCTCATACCAAAGGTTTCTCCACCATCCGTTGGTCGGATACTCAGAAGCAAATGTCCAGTAAATGTGTCTCCACCAACCCATGTTATCTGTGGGGAATACAAATCTTATGTCAGATAAAACATATGGCTTCAGGTAGATAAAATATAAGGCCAAAGGATTTTGGACACCTGACCACCAAACCCACATTACATGGCCAAAAGTATGTAGTCACCTGTCCAAATGATTGAGTTCAGGTGTCTCCAGTGAAGGGCCCTAGTAATACTCCATCATACAAAGACATTGAAGACAATTGTGCTCTTCCAACCTTGTTTTAGCAGTCTGGTGAAGACCATTTTCTGTTCCAGCATGACTGTGCCCCGAACCTGACCCCCCCCCCCCCCCCTTGTACAAAGCAATGCTGGTTTGAAGGAACTCAAGTGTCCTGCACAGAACCCTGACCTCAACCCTACTTTTGGAAGACCTTTGGTATAAGGTCTTCTTATCCAACATTAGTACCTGCCATTAACCATACAGAACACCTTTGGTGTTCAGTAGGTTTGCGATCATGGCGGAACTCGAGTGTCCTGCACAGAGCCCTAACCTCAACCCTACTGAACACCTTTGGGATGGATTGGGACACCAGTTGTGAGCCAGGTCTTTTCATCCAACATCAGTACCTGAGGGGAACTTGTTCATACTACATCATACAAAGACGTTTTTGACAATTGTGTTCTTCCAACCTTGTGGTAACAGTTTTCTGGTAACAGACCCTTTTCTGTTCCAGCATGATTGTGCCCCCCTGTGTACAAAGCCAGCTCCATAAAGACATGGGTTGATCTGGGTTGGCTTATATAGGTGTGATGGATGGAAGAACTTGAGTGTCCCACACAGAGCCCTGACTCCAACCCCACTGAACACCTTTGGGATAACCAACATCAGTACCTGACCCTACAAATGCTCTTTTGACTAAATAGCTATACGTTCTCATGGTCACACTCCAAAATCTTGTGGAAAGTCTTCCCAGAAGAGTGGAGGCTTGTAATGCTGTAAAGGGTGCTGACTCCATATTAATGGCTGTGGTTTAACCAGTTTGGCGTGGAGGAACTCAAGTGTTCTGCACAGAGTCCTGCCCTCAACCCTAAACACCTTTGGGATGAATTAGAATGCCAGTGAGCCTGGTCTTTTTTCAACTTGAGGCTCAACAATTCAGCCAGGTCTATTCCCCCAACATCAGTACCTGACCTCACAAATGGGCACAAATTCCCACAGACACCCTCCAAAATCTTGTGGGAAATCTTACCACAAAAATGGAGGATGCCATAGCCAAAGGAGGCAAACAGGGGGGCAAATCCATATTAATGGCTAGAGGGGGAAAGGGGGCAACTCCATATTAATGGCTATGGTGGGGAGAGGGCAACTCCCTATTAATGGCTATGGTGGGGCGGGGGCAACTCCCTATTAATGGCTATGGTGGGGCGGAGGCAACTCCATAATAATGGCTATGGTGAGGAAGGGGCTACTCCATATTAATGGTCATGATTTGGGAATGGGATGCCCAACAAGCTCATATAGATGCGATGTTCAGGTGTCCATCAATATTTGCCCCTATAGTGTATTATCTACACTCTTAATTTCTCACCTCTGGTAAGTCTTGCTCTGACCATCCAAGCTTGAGAAAGGCCAATCCCTCTGTACTGTGTGTGCTATTCACATTACTTTGTGGAGAGTCTGCATTATTCCAGGGAAAAGAGAAAAAGTGAGCAAGCAGGAGGTAGTAATACATTAATGCTGCAGTTCAAAAGATCTGAGGAGGCCTTCAAAGATTTTGGACAATGACACTGAAGCTTTAAATTCCACTTCTGATCAGTATCATGTGCAAAAACCATAGGTATAGGAACAGGCTTTAATTCCACACCCATCCCTTCCATGTACGTTCCTTTCCTTTAATACCTAGGAAAGACATACCCTGTACTTCCAGGTATGGACCATGTGTAGCATCATCATTGCCACCTGGGAAGTCCATAGCCATGTCAAAATATGAGCAGAGACATGAGCTCTGCTGATTACTGGACTGTAGCTGTGACTGAAGGGTGTGTTGGACCTCTGCAGCAAGGCCACTGCTTCCACACAGAGCACAGCGGTCCTTCTCTGCAGCATAGTGCAGGGCAAAGAATTTCCAAATCTGAATGGGTCTGCTTTTCTAGGAAAAATAACGATAGAACGCTGCATTTATATACATCATTTCTTCTGTAACTTCAATCGGGCTTTAACTACAGCTGTGGCCAAAAGTTTTGAGAATGACACAAATATTAATTTTCACAGTAATTGCCTCAGTTTTTATGATGGCAATTTGCCTATACTCAAGAATGTTATGAAGAGCGATCTGATGAATTGCAAATTATTGCAAAGTCCCTCTTTGCCATGAAAATTAACCTAAACCCATTAAAAAAAATACATTTCCACTGCATTAGTGAAGAAGGCTTCAGGGCAACCAAGAAAGTCCAGCAAGCGCCAGGACCTTCTCCTACAGTTTATTCAGCTGCGGGATCGGGGGAACCACCAGTGCAGAGGGAGGGGATGGGGGTAGAGGAGGGGGGGATGGGAGTAGAGAGGGGGGGGGGAAATCGGGGGACCACCAGTGCAGAGCTTGCTCAGGAATGGTAGTAGGCAGGTGTGAGTATGTCTGCATGCACAGTGAGGAGAAGACTTTTGGAGGACAGTCTGGTATCAGGCAGGACAGTAAAGAAGCCACCTCTCACAGGAAATACCTCAGGGACATACTCATATTCTGCAGAAGGTCCAATGATTGGAGAGCTGAGGACTGAGGTAAAGTCATTTTCTCTGATGAATCCCATTTCTGATTGTTGGGGGGAATACGGAACAAAACCTTGTCTGGAGAAGAAAAGGTGAGGGCTACCATCAGTCCTGTGTCATGCATCTGGAAACCATTCATGAGTGGGAATGCTTCTCAGCCAAGGGGGTGGGGGGGCTAACTCACAATTTTGCCTAAAAACACCACCATGAATAAAGAAACTTCTCCCAACCATCCAAGAAGAGTTTGGTGAAGAACAATGACTTTTCTGGCATGATGGAGCACCTTGCCATAAGGCCAACGTCATAACTAAGTGGCTTGGGGGACAAAACATAGAAATTTTGGGTCCATGGCCAGGAAACTCCCCAGACCTTAATCCCATTGAGAACCTGTGGTCAATCCTCAAGAGGCGGGTGAACAAAAAACCCCCCTCACAAATTCTGACAAACTCCAAACATTGTTGTGTAAGAATAGGGTTGGCCATCAGTCAGGGTGTGGCCCAGAAGATGAGTGACAGTATGCCGGGGGGGAATTGCAGATGTCTTGAAAAAGAAGGGACAACACTGCAAATATTGACTCTTTGCATAAACTTAAGGTGGAGTTCCACCCAAAAGTGGAACTTCTGCTCATTTGTCTCCCCACCCCCCCTCCAGTGCCACATTTGGCACCTTTCGGGGGGGGGGGGAGATACCCGTCTTTGACAGTTATCCCATCCCCGCTTCTGGGAGTCCAGGCCACGGCGCATTAGGCGAGCAGCTCGCCTCTCTCCTCCTCCGGGCCAGTATAAGAGCATAGCAATTGCTCGCGCATGCGCAGTAGGGACCCGGTACGAAGCCGTAATGCTACACTGCCAGGGCCCCCTTACCCGCAATGGCGGCGGAAGCACCCGACAGCTGATGGAAATATCAAACCAAAAATCAAGTGAGCTAAATTTAATTATAAGTAAATGATGAAGAAAGTCCATATAGTGACGTGGTATCCGAAGGGTCCCTTAATTGTGGATAATTTTACCAAAAGATCGTGACAGTTCAGAGAGACACCCCCACCTTAAAAAATGGCCGCTTACCAGCCCCTGAGACCTCCTATCACGGGAGGTCTAACACACTTATGGCTATATATCCAGTCAGGGCCTTTGATCATCCAGGGAGATGATGCTCTTGAGCCTCCACCGTCCAATGGACTGGATCACGGAGGGGTTCCAAAAAAAGATAACGCCTCATAGGGTATAATCTTTGAGGTTTATTTAAGTAAAAAAAAAAGATGTTGCACTTACATCAATATAAGGTAAAACTCGCAGGCAGGGCCGGTGCTACCACTAGGCAAAATAGGCAGCAGCCTAGGGCGCCCTGCTGCCTAGTGAGCCCGGCCACTGGTGTTCCTACTCTCTTCTTTCTGCAGCAAGCAACTAAGTCTCAGCATCAGCAGGCAGCTCTGTTCGCACATAGTGTCAGAGGCACAGTGGTGGCTGTATCCCAACTCTCAAATGAATGGAAGCAAGCAAACATTCGTTAATGGGCACTGGTGAGGCTGCGTTTATGGGAGCTGGTGAGGCTGAAATTGATTGGCGCTGGTGAGGCTGCATTGATGGGTGCTGGTGATGCTGCATTGATGGGCACTGGTGAGGCTGCATTGATGGGTGCTGATAGGCTGTATTGATGGGCGCTAGTGAGGCTGCATTGATGGGCATTGGTGAGGCTGCTTTTGATGGGCACTGGTGAGGCTGCATTGATGGGTGCTAGTAGGCTGAATTTGATACGCGCTGGTGAGGATGCACTGATGGGTGCTAGTAGGCTGAATTTGATACGCGCTGGTGAGGCTGCATTGATGAGCGCTGTTGAGGCTGCATTGATGAGCGCTGGTGAGGCTGCATTGATGAGCGCTGGTGAGGCTGCATTGATGAGCGCTGGTGAGGCTGCATGGATAGGCGCTGGTGAGGCTGCATGGATAGGCGCTGGTGAGGTAGGCTGCATTTGATTGGCCCTGTTGAAGCTGCATTTGATGGGCGCTGGTAGGCTGCATTGATGGGCGCTGGTAGGCTGCCTTGATGGACACCTTATTAAAAAGGTGGGGTTTACATGGGCAAGGGAAAAGGGGTGGAATCAGGGGTGGAGCCAATGGGGGGGCGGCAAGATGAGGTTTTGCCTAAAGTGTCAAAAATTCTGGCACCAGCCCTGCTCGCAGGTAAAAACAAGCCGGCCGGCACAAAGTACACCCCATGGTCCAGGACTGGCGCAAACTCAGTGATGTCAGCAAACTGCTCCTTCCTACGCGTTTTGTTATAGATGACGTTGACGTCCTGGGGCACGCGTTGGGAGGAGCGGCGTGCTGACGTCACAGCATTTGTGCCAGTGCCGACATCGCTGGACTGCAGGACAGGAAAGTGTCCTATTATTAAAAGTCAGCAGCTACAGTATGCTTTTCATTTTTGAAGCGGTGGGCGGACCTCCTCTTTAAAGAATTGTCAATAAAAGCCTTTGACACTTATGAAATGTTTGTAATTATACTTCAGTATCCCATAGTAACATCAGACACAAAAGATCTAAAAACACTGAGGCAACAGACTTTGTAAAAAATTATTATTTGCGTCATTCTCCAAACTTTTGGCCAGGGCTGTACAGCCACGGGAACTCTTGTGGGTGCTATGAAGCCTGGAGCAGAAGTATTTACCAAACTGCCAAAAAAATCAATAAACACCTGACAGGGGTTTTCTCCCCACTAACTTTGTCTTAATCCTATTTTTGGCTATCTACAGCAAATTTAAAGGGTCCTTTGGCTCATGTCCTCCCCCTTCTTCTCCGGGGACAAAGGGGGGTATGAAACCCCGATGAAGCGCTGAGCAGGAAGAGATCCGTCTTACCCTTCAAGCACAGAGATCTGAACTCTATGCACGCTTTGGAGCGGCTCTGGGTTTTCACGATGGACTCGATGTGCAGAAATCGGAGCATATAACTGCAATCTGGGAACAAATACACAACGTGAAAATAAAAAATAAAAAATCTAATAGTAAACCACGGGAGAAGAATTCATGTGGAAGAGGAACAATTCACTCACCTCTCTGCGACCAAAAATTCACACCGATTTCAAAAGTGGCAAAAACAGGAGCGTGGTCACTGCTCACAATGTCATCGGTACAACCTACGAAGAGAAGGAAACGAACGGCGGTAAATCCAAACTGCTAGCCAAACGTAAAACTGAACGCCAGGGGTAATCAAATATAGTCTATGTACAAGAGGCATGTGTATTCTTTCTTGAATAACAGGGGTCTGTTTATAAAAGAAATCTGCTGTACAAATAATTCGGCACAAATAATCCCCCATAATGTGTCTAATCTGCCCATTTCCTGCGACCATCAGCGCCATCTAGTGGCTATAATGTGATATCTCCCAGAAATACCTCAATTAGGAAAATACTACATTATGGCCACTGTATGGCGCTGTTATTTATAGGAAATGCACATATTAGACACATTGTGTGGGGCTTATGTTTGGGGCAGGCATTTTTTGGTTCTCACCATATGAGGTGCATTTAACCTCGGTGTCCGGGTAACACGTCCATAGGATTCGATCACTCCACGATGGTGCAGCTATACGGGTCTATAAGAAAATACAACATATTGCAACTCTTTAAACACTATATGACGAAAAGTCTTGTGTACCTCTGACCCTCACACCTATATGAGCTTGTTGGAACTCACATTCCAAAACTATACCCATTTATATGGATTTGCCCCGCCCTATGGCCATTGTGAGGTCAAGTACCGATGATGGATGAGATGAGAAGACCAGGCTCATACAACAAGCCCTACATTGGGCACCAAAAAAAAAAAAGAGACCCGTTGGCATTCTAATTCATCCCAAAGGGGTTCAGTAGGGTTGAGGTCAGGACTCTCAAGTTCCTTCACTTATCACACCTATATAGCTGTATATCCAATTCCAAAACCATGGCCATTAATATAGTGTTGTCCTCCTCCCTTGCCTATTTACATTAATATGGAGTTGCTCCCTTTGTGGCTACAACATCCTCCACTCTTCTGGGAAGGCTTTCCTCAAGATTTTGGAGGGTGTCTGTGGGAATTTGTGCCCATTTGTGAGGTCAGGTACTGATGCTGGATGAGAAGATTTGGATCACCATCAGCGTTCCAATTCATCCCAAAGGTGATCAATAGGGGTGAGGCCAGAGCTCTGTGTCTCCCTCCCATTAATATGGAGTTGCCCCCTTTGTGGCTATTACATTCTCCAATCTTCTGGAAAGGTTTTCCGCAAGATTTTGCAGGGTGTCGTGGGAATTTGTTCCATGTATAAGGTCTGGCTCACCGTCGGTGTTCCAGTTCACCCCCAAGGTGATCAGTAGGGTTGAGGTCATGGCTCTGTACAGGACACTGAAGTTCCTCCACAACCGCATGGAAGAAAACCATCGGGCCTTCAGAAAAAAACTCAAGACCCACCTCTTCTAATGCCGCGTACACACGTAGCCGACTATCCGACGGACTTAGTCTGGTGGACTTCCCGCCAGACTGTCCGTCGGACTTTCCGAACTAGCTACTTGCCCACACACGGCACTTTTTCAGCGGACTAATACGGCGTACTAAGTCCGCCATACTATCCGCCCTACTTTTAAAATGAACGGACTCGCCCACACACGCGGAGGAAAGTCCGCTCATTTCGAGCGGGTCTCCAGGTAGGTGGGGCTCGCAAAGGAGATGGGGGGTTCCCCCCAGGTCCACATCAGACCTTTGTCCGAGCACGCTACCCTGCCGGGCAGGAATGGGGGGGGCGAGCGCCCCCCCCCCCTGCGAGCCGTACCAGGCCGCGTGCCCTCAACATGGGGGGTGCCTTGTCCCCATGTTGATGAGGACAAGGGCCTCTTCCCGACAACCCTGGCCGTTGGTTGTCGGGGTCTGCGAGCGGAGGGCTTATAGGAATCTGGGAGCCCCCTTTAATAAGGGGGCCCCCGGATACCGGCCCCCCCACCCTATGTGAATGAGTATGGGGTACAATGTACCCCTACCCATTCACCTGTGAAAAAAGTACAAAAAAAAAAACACAACACAGGGTAAAAATTGTTTATTGCACAGCTCCGGGGGTCTTCCGTCTTCGGGGGGTCTTCGGGGGGTCTTCTCGCCGGACTCCTCCGCTATCTTCTTCTAGCTCTTTTGCTAGCGGAGGAGCCCGGCTTTCTTCCTCGCTGCGGCCTCTTCTTCCGACTTCGGTGGTCTTGTCCCCCTCTTCGGTTCTTCTGCCGGGCCACCGCGCCTTCTTATAGCTCTTTTACAGGTGGTGGCCCGGTCTTCTGTCGCCGCCGCTTTCTGTTCTTCTCTACAGATGTTGCCTCGTCGCTCGCTCCGCTCACAATGATGGGGACCGGGCGTGCGGCGACTTATATAGGGACATCACCGGATGATGTCCCCACCCCATATTCCTATAAGCCCCCCGCCCGCAGACCCCGACAACCAACGGCCAGGGTTGTCGGGAAGAGGCCCTTGTCCTCATCAACATGGGGACAAGGTGCTTTGGGGTGGGGGGGGCGCGCGGCCCCCCCCTTCCCCAAGGCACCCCCCATGTTGAGGGCACGCGGCCTGGTACGGCTCGGAAGGGGGGGGGGCGCTCGCTCACCCCCCCTTTCCTGGCCGGCCGGGTAGCGTGCTCGGACAAGGGTCTGATGTGGACCTGGGGGGAACCCCCACGCCGTTTTTTTCGGTGTTGGGGTTCCCCTTTAAGTCCATACCAGGTGGCGGGGCCAGCGACGTCTCCTTCGCGGGCCCCGCCTACCTGGAGACCTGCTCAAAATGAGCGGACTTTTCTCCGGGCGGTAAAAGTCTGTTTATTTCAAAAGTACGGCGGACTGGCATACACACGGCCGGATTGTCGGCTGAAATGCAAGTCCGGCGGGAAGATTGGAGTGCAAAACTACTAAGTTCGCCGTACTTTCGGGTCAAAAAAGTATGCCGGAGGCTACACATGGGGGGGATTGTCCGGCGGACTTGAGTTTGCCGGACATCTCCACCCGATTGTTTGATCGTGTGTACGCGGCATTAGAAGCAGAACACAGGATGGATCTAGCACCTTGAGGCGATTCAGTTTGCGTTTGTAGCGCTATACAATCATTCATTCATTCAGTCATTCACACCAACTGGTCACACCATGTATTTTTAGAGCTGGTCATGGTGGAACAGAAAAGGGTCTTCACCAAACTCTTACCACAAGGTTGGAAGAGCACAATTGTCTACAGTGTATTTGTATGATGGACCTTTTACTGGGGCCACCTGAACTCCATCAACTTGAGGGAGCACATCATTTAGGCCACATATCCAGTAGTAGTTAGGCACATTCAACTGGACTTATTCTGTAATCTAATCATATCTTCTGCACTAATGAGCGTCAGGAAGATACCCCACAATCCTTTTCCTGGACAATCAACAACTTAAAATATCCCATGGTGGCTGGGTAGCTTAATGAAGGTGTTGGTGCCATCCATGTGGATATCAATGTTGGGGTATCTTCCCGACACTGATTATAACTGAAGGGGTATCTTGGAGGAGATAAGAAACATCTTCAGCATTACAGAACTAGTCCAGGTGAATGTCTATTTATACCAGCCATTCTCAACCATGGTTCCTCAGGAGGTTGCCGGGGATTTCTTGAGTTGTTGCTGATTGACCTCCCATCTGATGGTGCCCAGTTCCAGGTCCAATGCCACTTGGCAGAGCAAGCAACGTGACACCAATGGTCTTTCTAACTGTCTGAAAGGGTAGCATTCTGACCATCCCTATAAGAGGAAGGGTGGGGGGCTTCTTCCCTGACCACTAATATCAAGGCACCAAGGCTAATATCTGAGACCTAATATAATAATTATAGGATAAAAAAGGTTGATTTAAACCATGGCCTGAATGAATACAAACCCTCACAAACATGAGTGGTCACAACATAGCTAGTAGTAGTTGGTCACATTCATCTGGACTTGTTCAGTAATGTTGAAGACATTTTGGAGCTCCTCTAAGCAACTTCTTCATTTTCTAATGACTGTCAGGAAAACCCCCCAACGTGGGTATCTTCCTGCCATTCATTAAAACTGAAGAAGTGGCTTGGAGAAGCTCCAAAACTTCTGACTGCCTGTGACCAACTACTACAAGATATACCATGATTGGGATCAATGAGAACCTTCAAAGTCATTTTGGGGAGATTTACTAAAACTGGAGCACTCAGAATCAGGTGTAGCTCTCCGTGGTAGCCAATCAGCTTCTAACTTCAGCTTATATAAAAACAAAGGGGTAGTTACGGCGCTCTCCTGTACTGGTGCAATAAATCGCTTACTACTCATAAATAGAAAATCGCATAAATAAAAAATCGCATGCTATCTGGGTTACCAATATTCAACCTTCTCAGGTGTTAGTGTTGCTAAATCGCAGTGAAAAAGATTTTTTTACAAATTCATTAGAAATCTGCAAACAACTTATATAACAATAAGATAAGAATAATGAAATTAAATAAAATGAAATAGCTACTGTGCAAGAAAGTGCTAATGTGCTGTAGTGTGGATTAGTGCTTCAGGTGCCTAACTGGTTTGCGTTTACTTTACAGAAACAAACATTTTAAAGTGCACAAAAAAAACCTTTTCAGATATACCAAAGACTCCAAAAAACCTAACCAGTTGAGAAAATATAACAATTGGAAAAAGAATTATCACAATAGAAAAAAATTAAAAAAAAGTTGATTAAAAAAATTGAAAAAAAGTCCTCAGAAAAAATACATTCCTTCTGAAAAAGTTTTTTTACATAAAGATCAATAAAAGTGACTCGTGCTCAGTGCCTTAGTGTAACAGAACCGGTGCGTTATCCGTGCGTGAAGCAAATTTCCGCACTCACCAGCTCCTCTGCCCCTGCCGGGGTTGACTTGCCTCCACAGTGTGAGCCCCTGTGTCGCTATATAGAGCTGGTCCCGTATGCTGTTCAGTTATTCCTCATTTGCTCATATGTAAAGAGATACAAAAGCTTCCATAGTGCAATACTGTATTTAAAATCAATGCCTTTATTAAGTATAACAAGTGGCTACTCACATATATGTAGATTAAAACGTTCGTATTATCACAAGTATCAAAGACACCGCCGCTGCCTTGTGGGAGAGAGTGTGTACGTTAGGCGACGCGTAACTTCAGCTTGTTCAGTTACGCTTTGACAATAAAAACTGGAAGCCGATTGGTTTCTATGCAGAGCGGCACCAGATTCTGCACTCTCCAGTTTTAGTAAACCCCCCTCATTGTATCACAAGACAGACGTGTACATTAACATGAGGACAAATGGGTCTCACTCCACTGGTCTTAGCCTTCTGCAGATCATATGTGCGAGATCCTCTTTCGAAGCGGCATGTGGGGGGAAAGGTGATCGGTTCCTCTTCTGTAAATAAAGATCCACAGTGAAGACGCACATTGATACATTGTAACATGAGCATTTATCAAACCTTCACTTTCATTGTGTATATATGTAAAATACATCATAAATTTATGAAAGTTATTAAAGTCATTGGAGCTCACCTATCAAAGTGTCGAGACAAAGGAGTGTCTGTAGTCATGACAGACAAACCGCTGAGGTGGTTGGGGGAAAATTATCATCTTTTATTTTTTGTTATTTTTGAAAATGATCATCTTTTATTTCTATATTTTTTTTGAAAATGATCATCTTTTATTTATTTTTATTTTTTTAAATGATCCTATTTTTTTTATTTTTGAAAATAATCATCTTTTATTTTTTGAAAATGATCTTTTATTTTTATTATGTTGAAAATTATCTCTTTTTTTTTTGTGAAAATGATCATCTTTTATTTTTGAAAATGATCTTTTTTTTTTTTTGAAAATGATGCTCTTTTATTTTATTTTATTTTTGAAAATGATCTTTTTTTTTTTTGAAAATAAACATCTTTTATTTTTTTTATTTTTGAAAATGATAATTTTTTATTCTAATAGGCTTCAGAATAGAGTGGGCTCGTGGCGCAGAGCATTGCGCCAGGAGCCCACCCAGGTGTTACAACAGCGAATTAATATTTGCTATTGAAACACTGATCCTCAATCCGACCAATCAGATGCCGGTCTGAGACCCGTTTTCTGATTGGCTGAAAAGAGAAGAGTCCCGATTGTCCGCCGAGGAGGATTGAGGAAACGGAAGCAATGCCCGTGGAGAGCAGGGGAAGCCGCCGCCGAAGCCCGGGAGAAGCACTACCCACCATAGATGGGGTAAGTGCTCCAGACCCCACTGACCGATTGTGGGAAGGGGGGGGGGGGGGTTACTGTTTGCTGACCCCACCCAAAACAAATTACCATCGGCCGCCACTGCTCAGTAAAATCATTTTTTATTTTCCTCCTCTGAGTAAAATGGTGAGGGGTGAGGTGATGTCACAGTAGAAGGTGAGGGGGGAGGTGATGTCACAGTGGAAGGTGAGGGGTGAGATGATGTCACAGTGGAAGGTGAGGGGTGAGATGATGTCACAGTGGAAGGTAAGGGGTGAGATGATGTCACAGTGGAAGGTAAGGGGTGAGATCATGTCACAGTGGATGGTGAGAATATTTCTTACTGAATCCCAGGAAGACTTTCTTCTTCTCACGCTCCTGGTTCAGCTGATCTACAGGAAGGAGAAGTTGGTGCTGCCCACTGTACACACACTGCAGAACATCCTGTGGGGGGGGGATTAGTATGAGTAATGCACAGATTTCTGGCAGGATCAACAGATGATTTTTTACTTATTACTTGCAGCACTTGGAACATCTTGCCGACTGTCGAATGCATACATGCATCAGGAAGGTGAGTGTGCCCCAATTGCTATGTGACGCGCATACATTATATTGCCAAAAGTATTGGGACGCCTGCCTCTACACGCACATGAACTTTAATGACCCCCCCAGTCTTAGTCCATAGGGTTCTATATTGAGTTGGCTCTTTACAGATATAACAGCTTCAACTCTTCTGGGAAGGCCGTCCACAAGGTTTAGGAGTGTGTCTATGGGAATGTTTGACCATTTGTGAGGTCAGGCACTGATGTTGGACGAAAAGACCTGGCTCGCAGTCTCCACTCTAATTTATCCCAAAGGTGTTCTATCAGGTTGCTGTCGGGACTCTGCAGGCCAGTCAAGTTCCTCCACCCCAAACTCGGTCATCCATGTCTTCATGGACCTTGCTGGGATGGTCATTAAAGTTCATGTGTGTGTAAAGGCAGGCATCCCAATACTTTTGGTGATATAGTGTATATTCTGTCAGTCAATGAAAAGTACCATCTGTATGATCACTTTCAATCGGGGAGTTCATCCACTTTCATGGCTACATTTCTGACCAATCAGGGAAGTCTGTAGGGGACTGTACACATAGGTGGTTGGCTTGTACCTGGACCGGCATCTCCAGCTTGTAGTTGACGTCTCCAGCCCAGAACAGATAGGTGAGTCTCAGGGGGAGCTGGAACCCTCGTAAAGCCTCGTCTCCGAGGACCAGACCACGGAGGATCTCCCCGTAACTCTGATTCCTCCTGAAAAGAGAGTGAGAAGAGCGATAGACAATCCCTCCCCAGGACTGAATAAAGCTGGATTACGCTCTGCATGGGAGATCAGCGACAGCAATGTTAACCCCTTCGGTACCGGCACCTAAACCCCCCTCCTGCCCAGTGCTGTCACTCTTTGAACGACAATTACATGGTCATACAACACTGTACACAAAATACATATTTAATAATTTTTTCCCCACAAATAGAACTTTCTTTGGTGGTATTTGATCACCTCTGGGGGTTTTTTATTTTTTGTTAAAAAAATTTAAAAAGACCAAAATATAAAAAAATAAAATACAAAACGGTTTTATATTTTGTTAAAAAATTTTGAAAATAGGTAATTTTTCTCCTTCATGAGGCTGCACTGATGGACACTGATAAGGCGGCACTGATGAGATGGCACTGGTAGGCACTGATAGGTGGTATTGGTGGGCTCTGAGAGGTGGCACTGATGGGTGGTACCAATAGGTGGCACTGATGGTTGGCACTGAAGGGAATTGATAGGTGGAAGTGAAGGGCACTGATAGCTGGCACTGGTGGGCACTTATAGGTGGCAGTGGTGGGCATTGATGAGGTGGTACTGGTGGGCACTGATAGGCGGCATTGGTGGGCACTGATGAGGTGGCACTGGTGGGCAGCACTGAAGGGCATTGATAGGTGGCACTGAAGGGCACTGATAGCTGAACTGGTGGGCACTTATAGGTGGCAGTGATGGGCACTGATGGGTGGCAGTGATGGGCACTGATAGGTGACACTGATAGGCAGCACTGCTGGGTGGCACTGATTGGCACCACTGGTGGGAATTGATGGGTGGCACTCGTGGGCATTGATAGGTGGCACTGATTGCTGGCACTTATGCACTGATTCGTGGCACTGTGTGGGCACTGGAAGGTGGCACTGGAAGGCGGTATTGGTTGGCACAGATGAGGCGGCTTTGCCTCTTCCTCTTCGGGACCGATGTTCCTTGCACTGAAGCCGGTGATTGGCCAGTGATCTTCTCTTTACATCACGTGATCAGCTGTCATTGGCTGACAGCTGATCACGTGGTAAGGGGCCGAGATTGACCTCATTGACTCGGCGATCACAGTGCACAGGGCAGACGGGGAGCGTGCAAAGGGGAGGACTTCTATTGACGGCCTCCCAGCAAAGTAAATCCGCGCTGTGGCCGTCATTCGGCTATAGCGTGGATTCGAAGGAGTTAAAGGTGAAAATACACAACAGTATAGGGGGGCTTTTATAATCGATGCTCCTCTGGTCCTCCTCCAGACCCTGCACGTTCAGCTTCCCAGCTCTGCCCCCCAGATTCTTCCTGGGAGCAGCACAAGGTAAGGTGGGCACACTGTGATCCAAGGGAGGGCGGGGGACTCCTGACCTCTGATGTAAAGGGGGGGGGGGGACTCCTGACCTCTGATGTAAAGGGGAATGGGGTGCTCCTGACCTCTGATGTAAAGGGGGGGGAGGGTGGGGTGCTCCTGACCTCTGATGTAAAGGGGGGGATGGGGTGCTCCTGACCTCTGATGTAAAGGGGTTGGGTGCTCCTGACCTCTGATGTAGAGGGGGGGATTGGGTGCTCCTGACCTCTGATATAAAGGGGGTGGGGTGCTACTGACCTCTGATGTAAAGGGGGGTGGGGTGCTCCTGACCTCTGATGTAAAGGGGTTGGGTGCTCCTGACCTCTGATGTAAAGGGGGGTGGGGTGCTACTGACCTCTGATGTAAAGGGGGGTGGGGTGATACTGACCTCTGATGTAAAGGGGGGTGGGGAGCTCCTGTCCTCTGATGTAAGGGGGGGGATGGGGTGCTCCTGACCTCTGATATAAAGGGGGGGGGTGGGGTGCTCCTGACCTCTGATGTAAAGGGGCGGTGGGGTGCTCTGGACTTCTAGTCGTACAAATCCAATGAAATTGAGTCTGACAGCCCCGATCGAATTCATTGCAGCATTTATACAAAGAAGGCCGCAAGCTGATGACGCCAAATCCTTAAAAACAAGATTATTCAAAGTCTGTTGGCTGCAGGTTCCTGCCTGTGGCCACACCCCCACTGACGCGTTTTGTCCCCCCGATAAAGAGTAAAACGCATAAGTGGACCCAAAAGTGAGAAGTGTGAATAAAGTTGTTTTAAACCGTTATTTGGAGTCATTTTATGGTCGGGATTAACGGAAGCATGCACATTTTCAGCGTCTACTCACTTTTGTACTTTCTCGGCTCCGGAGACGAGGTGACAAGTGACGAAACCGAACGACGTCCCATTGAAATCGAAGGAAACCCCGACAGCTCCTCGGACGCCTGCAGAGAGAAATGTACCGGCCACGTGTCATCGGTCGCAACTCAGGAAATGTCAGTTCAGTAAAGGCAGCCGCATGCGGTAGCGCGGTCACATGACTTATCCGCATAAATGACCGCCTGCGGTAAGAAAATATACAATTCACGGAAAAAATAATTACGATTCTGCGGTATCGAATGCAAAATGAAAAAAGGCCGATAATGCAACACGGGGGTCCCCCCTCCCCCCAATAGCTGGCACTCACTCATTTCCCCCCCCCCCCCATGCTCAGATAAGAGTCTGCTATGGATTCGGGGAAGGGGGGAACCCCACGCTGTTTGTTTTCTGACTATTTAATTGCCGCCATGTTTTGGTTACATTCAGCTGTCAGCGGGAAACATGCTGACAGCTGGTGAGTCGAAGGTTGTTAAGGACACGGCGGCCGGCTTTATTTTTTTGCTAAACAAAACGAAAAAGGCTAAAAATTTTGCAAAACAAAAAAAAGTTTTTCTTTGTTTCTGTTATAAAATTTTGTAAATAAGTAATTTTTCTCCTTCGCTGGTCAAGAGGCACTGATATGCAGCACAGATGGATGGCACTGATAGGCAGCACTGATGGATGGCACTGATGGGCAATGATAGGAGGCACTGATGGCTGGCACTGATGGGCATTGATAAATGGCACTGATTGGTGGGACTGACAGGTATCACTATTGGGCACTGATATGTAGCACTGATGGGCAATGATAGGTGGCACTGATGGGCACTGATATGCAGCACTGATAGGCAGCACTGATGGGCAATGATGAGCATTGATAAATGGCACTGATTGGTGGGACTGACAGGCATCACTAATGGGCACTGATATGTAGCACTGATGGGCGGCACTGATAGGCAGCACTGGTGGGCAGCACTAATATGCAGCACCGATGGGCACTGATGGATGGCACTGATAGGCAGCACTGATGGGCAATGATAGGTGGCATTGATGGGCATTGATGGACGGCACTGATGGGCCGTATTGATGGGCAGCACTAATATGCAGCACTGATAGGCACCACTGATAGGCAATGATAGGTGGCACTGATGGGTATTGATAGATGGCACTGATTGGTGGAACTGACAGGCATCACTAATGGGCACTGATGGGCATCACTGATGGGCAATGATACGCAGCACTGACAGGCATCACGGATGGGCACTGATATGCAGCACTGATGGGTATTGATAGACAGCACTGATGGGCAGCACTAATATGCAGCACTAATGGGCACTGATATGCAGCACTGATGGGTGGCACTGTTAGGCAGTACTGATGACTGGCACTGATGGGCATTGATAGATGTCACTGATTGGTGAGACTGACAGCCATTACTAATGGGTGGCATTGAAGGGCACTGATAGATGGCACTGACAGGCATCACTGATGGGCACTGAAAGGCAGCACTGATTGGCATCACTGATGGGCACTGGCAGGCATTTCTGCAGGGGCTTCACTCATAATCATTGCACTGAATACTTGTGTGCGTCCTCACTGAGGAATGTAGCTTATTGGCTTTCCTTGGGTGCGGTTAGTGTGAGGAGAGGAATGCCGATAACCGGCATTTCCTATTTACACTGTGATTGGACACAGCTGATCACATGGTAAAGAGTCCACGTCATTGGCTCTTAACTGTGATCAGGGATGTGGTGTGTCCAAGGGACCCACGTTATATGCTATTGGCTGATGGGCGGCCGGGCGGGAAGTGGTTAACAACCACCCCACCGTGCGATTAATTATCGCACGATTCTTAGCGAATTGCACATTTGTGAGCGATTTACCACAGGAAAAGTTATTTTACCGCATTTTTTTTAGTTATTTAATGAACTGATCCCAATATCAGGTGCTCGGAGGAGAATGAAATTCCTACCCAACGCGTTGCTGATCCGCGTCCTCACAGAGGAAGTCTGCACACGGGAGATCAGATCTTCATATCCTTCTTTCACCAGTAAGACCAGTTTGATTCCCCCGGCAGAGGGTGCACACACCTAGGAGGAGAGCGAGCGTCAGTCCGCTACAATCATCTCTTATCAATTCCAGAATTACTGACCCCCCCTCCCCCCCCCTCCTGGGTTCGGGCCAAACTTGCATTCGGCCAATCACAGAAGGCAGCTGTCAATCCTGGGCGAATCAGCTGCCGGCGGGAGCATCTATCGCAATTCCACCTCCACCATTGACGCTGATGCATTTTGCCCAGTGAAATTTAGCTGGATGCCCCCTCCCCCGAAAACCCCGCCTACACCCCACCCCCAGAGTGCAGCGGAACAGCAGCATTGACTTTATCTGCCTACACCCTAAAAATGAAAAAAAAAGTCCCTCCTCTGCTCCCACCTCCTGGACACCCCTGTTTAGCTGATGGGGCCTGGGCCCTGCTGTTTAGCTGATGAGGCCTGGGCCCCCCTGTTTAGCTGATGAGGCCTGGGCCCCCCTGTTTAGCTAAAGGGGCCTTGGCCCTGCTCTTTTTAACTGATGGGGCCTGGACCCCCCTGTTTAGCTGATGGGGCCTGGGCCACCCTGTTTAGCTGATGGGGCCTGGGCCACCCTGTTTAGCTGATGGGGCCGGCCTGGGCCACCCTGTTTAGCTGATGCGGCCTGGGCCTCCCTGTTTAGCTGATGCGGCCTGGGCCTCCCTGTTTAGCTGATGCGGCCTGGGCCACCCTGTTTAGCTGATGCGGCCTGGGCCTCCCTGTTTAGCTGATGGGGCCTGGGCCTCCCTGTTTAGCTGATGGGGCCTGGGCCTCCCTGTTTAGCTGATGGGGCCTGGGCCTCCCTGTTTAGCTGATGGGGCCTGGGCCTCCCTGTTTAGCTGATGGGGCCTGGGCCTCCCTGTTTAGCTGATGGGGCCTGGGCCTCCCTGTTTAGCTGATGGGGCCTGGGCCTCCCTGTTTAGCTGATGGGGCCTGGGCCTCCCTGTTTAGCTGATGGGGCCTGGGCCTCCCTGTTTAGCTGATGGGGCCTGGGCCTCCCTGTTTAGCTGATGGGGCCTGGGCCTCCCTGTTTAGCTGATGGGGCCTGGGCCTCCCTGTTTAGCTGATGGGGCCTGGGCCTCCCTGTTTAGCTGATGGGGCCTGGGCCCTGGGGTCTGGGCCCCCCCTGTTTAGCTCATGGGGTCTGGGCCCCCCCTGTTTAGCTCATGGGGTCTGGGCCCCCCCCTGTTTAGCTCATGGTGTCTGGGCCCCCCCCTGTTTAGCTCATGGGGTCTGGGCCCCCCCCTGTTTAGCTCATGGGGTCTGGGCCCCCCCCTGTTTAGCTCATGGGGTCTGGACCCCCCCCTGTTTAGCTCATGGGGTCTGGACCCCCCCTGTTTAGCTCATGGGGTCTGGACCCCCCCTGTTTAGCTCATGGGGTCTGGACCCCCCCTGTTTAGCTCATGGGGTCTGGACCCCCCCTGTTTAGCTCATGGGGTCTGGACCCCCCCTGTTTAGCTCATGGGGTCTGGACCCCCCCTGTTTAGCTCATGGGGTCTGGACCCCCCCTGTTTAGCTAAAGGGGCCTGGGCCACCCTTTTTAGCTAAAGGGGCCTTGGCCCTGCTCTTTGGCTGATGGGGTCTGGGCCCCCCCTATTTAGCTAAATAGGCCTTGGCCACCCTGTTTAGCTGAAGAGGCATGGCCCTGCTCTTTAGCTGATTGGGTCTGGGCCCCCTTGTTTAGCTGATGGGGCCTGGGCCCTACTGTTTATCTGAAGGGACCTAGACCACCCTGGGGCCTGGGCCCTGCTGTTTAGCTTAAGGGGCCTGGGCCCTGCTGTTTAGCTTATGGGGTCTGGGCCCCCCTGTTTAGCTGAAGGGGCCTGGGCCCTGCTGTTTAGCTGATGGCTTCTGGGCCCCCCTGTTTAGCTGATGGCTTCTGGGCCCCCCTGTTTAGCTGATGGCTTCTGGGCCCCCCTGTTTAGCTGATGGCTTCTGGGCCCCCCTGTTTAGCTGATGGCGTCTGGGCCCCCCTGTTTAGCTGATGGCGTCTGGGCCCCCCTGTTTAGCTGATGGGGTCTGGGCCCCCCTGTTTAGCTGATGGGGTCTGGGCCCCCCTGTTTAGCTGATGGGGTCTGGGCCCCCCTGTTTAGCTGATGGGGTCTGGGCCCCCCTGTTTAGCTGATGGGGTCTGGGCCCCCCTGTTTAGCTGATGGGGTCTGGGCCCCCCTGTTTAGCTGATGGGGTCTGGGCCCCCCTGTTTAGCTGATGGGGTCTGGGCCCCCCTGTTAAGCTGATGGGGTCTGGGCCCCCCTGTTAAGCTGATGGGGTCTGGGCCCCCCTGTTAAGCTGATGGGGTCTGGGCCCCCCTGTTAAGCTGATGGGGTCTGGGCCCCCCTGTTAAGCTGATGGGGTCTGGGCCCCCCTGTTAAGCTGATGGGGTCTGGGCCCCCCTGTTAAGCTGATGGGGTCTGGGCCCCCCTGTTAAGCTGATGGGGTCTGGGCCCCCCTGTTAAGCTGATGGGGTCTGGGCCCCCCTGTTAAGCTGATGGGGTCTGGGCCCCCCTGTTAAGCTGATGGGGTCTGGGCCCCCCTGTTTAGCTGATGGGGTCTGGGCCCCCCTGTTTAGCTGATGGGGTCTGGGCCCCCCTGTTTAGCTGATGGGGTCTGGGCCCCCCTGTTTAGCTGATGGGGTCTGGGCCCCCCTGTTTAGCTGATGGGGTCTGGGCCCCCCTGTTTAGCTGATGGGGTCTGGGCCTCCCTGTTTAGCTGATGAGGCCTTGGCCCAGAATAACAGGACCAGTTGCTCTGCCTTATCAGCGGCCCTGCTCATGATGACAGAGAACTATCGACTACAATGTGATTGGTTACCACTTTATAGATTTTTGAAGTGTGTGACATCACCGCCGTTCTGAGAGACTCCGCCCACTCCCGATCTCCTTGTGGATTTTCCTGCGTTCCGACTACATACAGGTCATGATGGTCACATGATCCGCTGTCATCAGGATTCCCCTTCGGATTTTTTCCGGAGAACCAGGAAACCAGGGAACGAGGCGGGGGGGCACCACCTGCAAGGATTCAGTATTACTTTTTATAAAAACACATGAAACAAAGTGACATTCATCAGATGTGACCAATGCAGAGAATAAAAAAGGGGTGTGAGCTAATCTGCTTCTTAGGGGAACTCTAAATATAATGATGGGCTCAGCGATGGTAAAAATAACAAACGTATTATTCCACTGTCGTCATTTTAAAGGGATAGTCCCATCTGTAGAACGGGGGAGGTGCTCTCTCAGCAGCTTTAGGGAGATTCTTCTCTGCTCACCAATACTGTAAGGCGCATTCTTCCTCCACTTCCTTCCAATGTAAAGGGGTACTTTTCCCAATAACCACCCATTTAGGGAGCCTCCAATGGAAGTGGCATTAATCCACTGACCAACAATGTAAAAGTGGGTGTGTCTGGGATATTTTAGCACTGACCAACACTGTTAGGAGCATTCTTCCTACTGACCACCAGTGTATGGGGACCCTTCCCCCACTGACCACCAGTGTAAGGGGGTACTTGGGTACTTTTCTCATTGTCCACCAGTGTACAGGGACCCTTCTCGCATTGACCTCCAATATTAGGGAGTACTTTTCCCATTGACCACCAATGTATGGAGGTACTTGAGTACTTTTCCCATTGACCACCAGTGTAAGGGGACCCTTCCCCCACTAACCACCAGTATATGGGGGCCCTTCCCGCATTGACCATCAGTGTAAGGGGCTACTTGGGTACTTTTCTCATTGTCCACCAGTGTAAAGGGACCCTTCTCGCATTGACCCCCCAATATTAGGGAGTACTTTTCCCATTGTCCACCAACTGACCACTGTGTATGCGGGCCCTTCTCTACTGTGTAAGGGGCTTTTCCCTGACCTCCAATGTAAGTGCCATTCTTTTGCTGACCACCAGTTTAAAGAGGGGGGGGATTCTTTAGCACTGACCAACACTGTAAGGAGCATTATTCTTCCTACTGACCACCAGTGTACAGGATTCCTTCTTTCATTTACCACCAGCGTAAGGGGGTACTTTTCCCATTGGCCACCAGTGTACAAGGGCACTTCTCCCATTGACCACCAGTGTACAGGGGCACTTTTCCCACTGACTACCAGTTTACGGGGCACTTATTCCATTCACCACCAGTGTGAGAAGGTACTTTTCTTAATGGCCACCTGTGTATGAGGGGCCCTTTCCCCATTGACCACCAATGTAAGGGGGTACTTGGGTACTTTTCCCATTATCCACCAATGTACAGGAATACTTCTACCATTGACCATCAATATTAGGGAGTACTTTTTCCATTGTCCACCATGTATGGGGGCCCTCTCCCTATTCGTCACCAGTGTGTGGGGGCCCTTCCCCCATTCACCACCAGTGTACGGGGGCCCTTCCCTCATTGACCACCAGTGTATGGGGGCCCTTTCCCCACTGACCACCAATATAATAGGTACTTTTCCCACTGACCAGAGTAAGGTCGTTGTCGGCGATATTACCCATATTCCAAGTGCCGATGAATACTGAGAGACTGCGGGGGACGCTCCTCCTGGGAAGATTGTTCTCATTCTGCTTCACCTGAAAGACAACAAACATTGGTAGGTTTCAGGGAGGGGGAAAATAGTGGAGACATTGTGGAACTGGGGACACAATGGCAAGATGGGGAGGCAAATATTTGTGGGGGGATGAGAAGATTTGTCCTGGGTGGGGGGGATTTGTGCTAGGAGGGGAAATCTGGGGTGGGGCTGATTTGTACTAGGATGGGGGGGGGGAGAAACTAGGAACTGTAATTTGGGGTTAGAGTTAAAAGAGGTGATTTGCTATGTCTTACCTTCACCTGCCTTGTAGGAGACATGCTTGACCCCTTTGAGCTTTTTCTTTTCCCCCACCTGTCCCCTCTGGCGCCCCCTTGAGGGCTGCAGTCCAGAGTGACTGGTGAGGCAGCCGACTCTGCTCAGCCGAGGTGGATCTCCCCCACCCCCCCCATCTCAACCTCTCCTTTCCCCTTCATCTATCCCGCTAGAAACCAGATGACCTTGCCCTGGTGCTGTGGTCACCTCCGTAGGTGGACCTACCCACGGCCTACAGTTAAATTGTTATGAATTTCCGATATCTGCTGATTTCTTACTTGTTGCTCATTTCTCCTACTTGTCTTTTCACCAGGACTACTTCCTGACGACATCCTGGGAGAGACATCAGAGTGAGCAGCAGAGGAGGAAATTATGAACTCCTGGAGCGTCTTGGTTGCCTTGGTGGATGAAGAAAGAGAGAACATCCATTGATATCACAGTCATAGAAGCCTCCACCCCTCTACCCTTCCCATCCCCCAAATATGAAGAGAAATCTCAGGACTGTCTTTGTGTTCTGCAATGCTAAGGTTGTAACCTGTCCTGATTTGCTGGGGATGGTCCCAATTTTGCGGGGTCTGTTCCTGGAAAACAAGGGTCCCTGGCAATGTCCCTAGCTGTGAAGTCATCTGATTGTATTTTTTCCCCACTATATGTGAATTAGGCAGCAACCAGCTTCTATCTCAACTCAACAGCCTGCCCACTCAGGGATGGGACATGGTGTAGAGGGGCAGTGGGGCGGCTGCCCTGGGGGCAATGGTTTACTGCAGGGCTATGGGCGCCCTGACCATAATAGAAGGGGATGGGGGCGCAGTTTGGCATCCGTGCCCTGGGTACTGAATAGCCTTGTCCCGGCACTTCAACCACCACATGCAGAGCTGTAGCACAGAGCTGAGGAGGAGTTTCCCTTGGCACTGGGCTTTTGTTCTAATATTCAACGGGTGGGACAGTGGGCAGGGATAGAAGTCGGCTACTGCATAACCCACATATAGAATTAAAAAAAAGTGAGCAGTCATCATTAGGGATGGCCAAACGGTTCGCCCAGCGGTCATTTTGCGGCGAATTTCGGCTGTTCGCCGCCCGCCCCATCGGCAGACTATTGCCGCCGTTCGCCCGGTGGACTTCCGTGCTTACTGTGTAAAAGAACTTTGACCTATGATGACATATCCATCATGGGGTACAGGACAGCCAATTGAGACATTACAGCACATGGACACTTGGACATTCCCCCTAACTTATAAATAGACCCGATCCGGCAGCCATTTTACATTCTTTTGTATGTCTCTATAGGGAGAGGTTGCTGTGTGGAGCAGGGAGAGACTTCAGTGACCCAAATCGCTATCTATTAGGTCCACAAAAGTTCTTTTAAGGACTGGTATCATGGTATAGGTGTTAGGTGTAGTTCAGGATATAGGTTTGAGGCACTGCTATTCAAGTAATTGTTGCAGCAGCCTGAGTGTCTTTTGTCAGTGTAGAGAAAGGGGCAGGACGCTGTGTGCTGCAGGGACAGTCAGTTTAATTAGCTGTTACTATTAGGTCCACAAAAGTGCTATTCAAGTTATTGTTCCAGCAGCCTCTGTTTTGTCAGTTTAAATAGGGACAGGCAGGAAGCTGTGTGTGAGGCAGTGAGGGACAGTCAGTTTAATCAGTAGCTGTTACTATTAGGTCAACAAAGGTTATTTTCAGGACTGGTATGGTAATAGGCTTTTACACGTATAATATTCTTTCTTCCAAATATAGAAAGAATATTATACTTGACTGCTGCCCTTCTGCTGCAGTAGTCCTTTATCAGTATAGGGACTGAGGTACAGTCTGCTAATCATTCACAACCTACTTGTTCCACAAAAGTCCTTATAAGGACTGGTAAGGTCTAGGGTACTACAGTACATAGGGTTGAGTGAGGTACATAAATACCAGAAGGTGCATATAAATCTGTTAATCCTAATTATCAAATAAATAATACCCTGTAGCACTAGTGCTGTGTGTGAAATTGCTTAATTCACACCATCTAACCCCTATCACTCTGTGCTAATCATAAAAATATATACACACAAAGAAAAAAAAATATATAAAAATATACCCAGTGTAGACAGTGAGCATACACATAACATATACAATTACTCTTACATGAAATATTTGTGAACCACAAACTCAATTGCAATTTTCCCAAAATAATTTAAAAAAAAAAATTATGTAAAATAATATAGTACGTCACCAGGAGGTGATTATAAATCTTCCAACAATAATTCCTCTTTTCCGTGTGAAAGGCTAATCAGTGTCCAAACAGTTGTATAAAAACCTTCACCACACCAACAGTGTCCGTGACCCCCCCTCGTAGGAGCACTCACCAGCTGCAGAGCCCAGCACTCTCGTGTTAGGCTAAAAGAGCATTGAATCTCTTACGAGATGAAAACAGGAATTCAATCATCAATCACTGGGCATTCTCCTTTAAGGCTTCTATAGCAATATCTCTCAAGAACCTCCTCTGCCGCCAAATCCAGCAACGTCTCCTCTCTAGTGAGGTACAGTCTGCTATTCCTTAAGGACTGGTATAGGTCCACAATACATAGGGTTGAGGTGCACTACTGCTGACTGCTGCCCAACTGCTGCAGTAGTCCTTTATTAGTATAGGGACTGAGGTACAGTCTGATAATCATTCACAACCTACTTGTTCCACAAAGGTCCTTATAAGGACTGGTAAGGTATAGGGTACTACAGTACATAGGGTTGAGTGAGGTACAGTCTGCTATTCCTTAAGGACTGGTATAGGTCCACAATACATAGGGTTGAGGTGCACTACTGCTGATTGCTGCCCTATACTGCAGCAGTCCTTTATCAGTATAGGGACTGAGAGTTTTGTCACATGGTCATTTAAAAATGACAGGCAAACCAAATATTATTTAGCGGCCCAACTTAGACCAATAGCTTCGTGGAGTACGCTACACGCCTATAGCCGCTGGTCCCAAATCGAGAAGTTGTGGCTGGCCCCTACGCATCCTAACTCCATGTTGTGGAGCACGGAAATTAGCCTTAGTAAATATCAAACATTGGGACCAATAGCGTTGGTTCGCACTTTATGGCTCCGCTCCAAAAAAGTGTATCCGCTGTCCTCATCAGCCTCCCTGGCCACCTCTTTTTTGTTCACTCCCAATGTTCCGGATAGTCTGACATCTCGAATGTCCCAACCCTGGTTTAGTAGGGGTCTCTTTCGTTTTGGTCAGCTGGTGGACACTAGGACTAAGTTACTTCGATCATTCCAGGAATTAAAGGATTCATATGATTTACCTAAACAAGCATTCTATAGCTACCTGCAGATCCGCCATTTCGCACAGTCTTTTACACCGACCCTACATTTCTCCCCTGTAACTGAATTTGAAAAAGTATGCCTGGAGGGCTCATCTCCGAAGGGCATGATTTCACGTATCTACCAAATTCTAATAGCGGATTCCTCTTTGACGGGTCCGCGGCACGCGTATATGGATAAATGGGACAGGGATTTGAGGGAGGCCGTGCCCTTGGAGACCTGGCAGCGGGTCTGGTCACGTGCAGCTAAAAGCTCCGTTTGCACTTTGTATAAGGAAAATCAATACAAGGTTATGCTGCATTGGTATCAAACTCCGTCCCTGCTCCATTCTATTTACCCCTCCGCGGACTCCCGCTGTTGGCGCTGCCGTAGTGCAGTTGGGACACTGTTCCATATTTACTGGACTTGTCCACGAGTTGTCCCCTACTGGGAAATGGTTAGGACCTTATTATGTACCATTTTTGAAGCACGAATACCGTTAGACCCCAAGCTGTTTCTCCTGGGCCTACCTCCTGCCACATTATCCCGATCCTCCCAATCCCTGTTGGCCCACGTGCTGACGGCTGGGCGCTGCCTAATTGCCCTAAAATGGAAGAAGCGGGAGATTCCTTCACTAGTGGAGTTGCACACTAGAATTAGAGACGTCAAACGTATGGAATACCTTACAGCTTCCCTAAACAACACACTAGACAAACATAACAAGGTATGGGATCTCTGGGATAAGTTGGAGACACCCGCCCTCTGAGTGTGGAGGGGGAGGGGGCGCGGGGTGGGTGGGTCGGAGGGGCGTCCTTTACTTTGCTTTTCTTTCTTTTGCTTCCTCTTTTCATTTCTTTCTTCTTTATCTAAAAAGGTTTGTTATTTTGACCGGTAGCAGGCTGCAGGAATCTAACCTTCCCGGTAAATGAGTGTTGTTGTATTGTAATGCTTGAACTGATGCAATGCTATATTTTTTGCCTTTGCTTACCGTGGTCTGTGACCGCTTATTTCTACTGCCTGTGCCTTAATGTTCCTTCTTTGATTTCTTTGTTTCACTTGAAATTTCAATAAAATGTCAGTTTTCAAAAAAATGACAGGCAGAGAAAGAGGCAGGCCCTTCCGCAGGGGTGATAGGGGTAGGGCAGGAGCAACAGGCTTGAGCCAAAGTGGGAAGTTGCAGAAGGTGCGTTCAATTCATTTAAAGGACGCACCAGACTTGGTTGAGTGGCTCACTCAGCCTTACTCTTCTGCACCCTCCTCATCCTCTCGATCTGCACCCTCTTCTTCACTCTCTGCTATGTGCACGCCCAAAGACATTACCACCAACAACACCACCACCACCACATACCTTCCGCTTGAGTCACAGGAATTATTTTCCGATCCATATCAAGACATTTCTGATGCGCAGCCACTCTTGGTTTTGGATCAGGAAGAGGAGGTAGCAACAACCGCCACTCTGCAGTCTGACGATAGTACCCAGATCAGCCCAAGGAGGAGGTTGGTCCCCGGTGTTGCTGCCTACCTACTCCGAGATCTCTACTTATAGCGGTGGGGAAGGTGACGTTGATGATGACGTGTCTAGTGATGTCACGTGGGTGCCCACAAGAGAGGAAGAGGAGGGGAGTTCAGAGGGAGATATGGACCAGCAGATAGGGAGGAGAAGCAGGAATAACTTACATTGCACAGGAGGGACAAAGCAGACTGCAAATGTATCAGGAGCGAGTCATCGACCATGTACGGTCACATCTGGCGCTCCCAGGACACCGGCACATGGCTCCGCAGTGTTGGCTTTTTTTAACGTGTCCGCTGCTGACAATAGTGTTGCCATCTGCAATCTTTGCAGTCAACGCATTAGTCGCGGTAAGCCCAACACTCACCTAGGGACGACCGCCTTAAGAAGGCACATGAGCAGCCATCACCGAGCCCAGTGGGAGCAACGGAACACACAAAGCCACACTCCAGGCTCTCACCGTCCAGCCTCGTCTTCTACTTCTCCTTCTCCTCTCTCCTCACAATTGTCCTCCACTCCACATTCCATCACGCCAAGCTCACGTTTTTCTGCAAAAAGGCAGGCTTCCGTGGGCCTAATGTTCGAGAGTAAAAAAATGATGACGCCGGATAACCCTCTTGCCCAACGGTTGACGGCTGGCTTGTCAGAACTCATAGCCCGCCAACTACTGCCATATAAACTGGTGGACTCGGAGGCCTTTCGCAAATTTGTGGCCATTGGAACACCACAATGGAAGGTCCCAGGAAGGAAGTATTTCTCACAGAAGGGCATCCCAGAGCTATATGGCCATGTTCAGCGGCAAGTGAATGTATCTCTGGCACACAGCGTCGGTTCCAAGATACATCTGACCACAGACACGTGGTCTAGCAAACACGGGCAGGGAAGGTATATCACTTTTACTGCCCATTGGGTGAACCTTCTGACGGCCGTCAAGCATGTAACCCGTGGCACCCGTGTAGATTTCGTTTTACCGCCACGGATTGCATGCAGGCCTGGCTCTTCTTCTCCTCTTCCTCCTACTCCATCCTCCTCCCTCTCCTCCTCAGCTGACTCCTCCTTTTCCGCTGCTAGCGTCTCTTCCGCTGCGCCGCCCAAGCTCCCCAGAACCTATTCGACATGCCAGGTGAGACGTTGTCATGCCGTGCTGCGTCTGTTGTGCCTGGAAGCCAAGAGCCACACTGGCCCGGCACTCCTTTCAGCTTTGCGTTCACAGGCAGATCAGTGGCTAACACCGCTCAATTTGACAATTGGTAAAGTGGTGTGTGACAACGGTGCCAATCTGCTTAGCGCATTGAAACAGGGCAAAATTACGCACGTGCCATGCATGGCACACGTCTTAAACTTGGTCGTGCAGCGATTCGTTGTCAAATACCCTGGGGTCCAGGACATCTTGCGGCAGGCAAGGAAAATCTCGGCCCATTTTAGAAGATCTTACACAGCCATGGCTCGCCTTGCTGACATTCAGCTGCGACACAATCTGCTGGTCAGGCGTCTTATTTGCGATTGCCTGACGTGATGGAACTCAAACTTCTATATGCTTGATAGGCTGCTCCAGCAGAAATGTGCAGTTAACGTCTACCTGTATGAACTCTGCGGCAGAACAGGTTCTGGGGAGCCGTTTTTTTTTTCACCGTGCCAGTGGCTGCTCATGCGCGACGCATGCAGACTTCTGCGGCCATTTGAGGAGATCACCAAACTGGTCAGAAGCAGCCATGGTGCCATCGGTGACATGGTACCTTATGCCTTCTTTATGGAGCGTGCATTGCGTCGTGTCATTGATCAAGCTGTGGAGGAGCAGGAGCGGGAAGATGAGGAAGTCGCACTGCTGGATGAATTCCCAGGGGGGGCTACTCTATCTGAGACAAGTGAACAACAGGAGTCTGAAGAGGAGTCAGAGGAGGATGGTGCCGGGGCGGATGAGGAGGAGCAAGAAGAGCATGCTTTAAACCTTTCTGGGATCCCTGTTGTTGTGCGTGGATGGGGAGAGGAGAATGAACAGGACGACATTATCCTGGATGATGAGCAGGAGCCAGGCCACCACACTGCTTCCAGTTTAGTGCAAATGGGGGCCTTCATGCTCCAGTGTTTTAATAGGGACCCCCGTATAAAAAGCATAAGGGTCAAGGACCAGTACTGGGTGGCAACGTACTTAGACCCCCGGTACAAACACAAAATGGTGGAAATTTTACCGCCGTCACAGAGGGCTGTCAGAATGGAGCACTTCCAGGCCTTGCTTCGAGAAATGCTGCATTCTGCTTTTGCGTGCGCTGGCAGAGGAGCAATTCCCACTCCCAGAGAAAGAGTTGCGGGTACCAATCCAACAGCGCCTGCAAGAAGAGGCCGGTTTGAAGATGTGTTGGTGACTTCGGATATGAGGTCATTCTTTCAGCCGACCCATCGACAGGTGTCATCCGGATCCAGCATCAGGGAACGCCTAGACTGTCAGGTGTCCGACTACATCGGGTTAACGGCCGATGTGGACGCTCTGAGGAGTGATGAACCCCTGGACTACTGGGTGGGCAGGCTTGACCTCTGGCCAGAGCTTGCCCAATTTGCAATCGAACTGTTGGCTTGCCCCTTGTCCAGTGTCCTGTCTGAAAGGACGTTCAGCGCAGCAGGGGGGATCGTGACCGGTAAGCGTACTCGCCTAGCTCACGACAGTGTTAATTACCTTACATTTCTAAAAATGAATGAGGCATGGATCTCGGAGGAATTCAACACATGTGACCAGTAGACCATGTATATGTCTATAAACAATTTTTTAAATCGAGCACACAGACCTTCTTTCTTCATTTGGCTCACTTCCTTGTCCAAAAAAAGCACACCGTACTATATGCTCGTACCCTCCTGTTTGAAGAGGTTGAGCGGTGTCATATTTCTACTGGGGCTGCTTATTATGAGGGGCTCCCACCATCCCTGTGCTGTGCTGACTTCCTCCTGGGGCTGTACCTCTGCTGTGCATATTATGAGGGGCTCCCACCATCCCTGTGCTATGCTCATTATGAGGGGCTCCCACCATCCCTGCGCTGTGCTGACTTCCTCCTGGGGCTGCTTATTATGAGGGACTCCCACCATCCCTGTGCTATGCTGACATCCTCCTGGGGCTGCTTATTATGAGGGGCTCCCACCATCCCTGTGCTGTGCCGACTTCCTCCTGGGGCTGTACCTCTGCTGTGCATATTATGAGGGGCTCCCACCATCCCTGTGCTATGCTCATTATGAGGGGCTCCCACCATCCCTGTGCTATGCTCATTATGAGGGGCTCCCACCATCCCTGTGCTATGCGGACTTCCTCCTGGGGCTGCTTACGGTGCAGGTGTCAGTGCTTTATGTCACGCTGCTGATGTCAGTGCTCTCTATCACAGGGCTGGTGTCAGTGCTGTATATCACGGTGCTGGTGTTAGTGCTTTATGTCACGCTGCTGATGTTAGTGCTCTCTATCACGGTGCTGGTGTCAGATGACTCTATCACGGTGCAGGTGTCATTGCTGTATGTCACGCTGCTGATGTCAGTACTCTCTATCACGGTGCTGGTGTCAGTGCTGTATATCACGGTGCTGGTGTTAGTGCTTTATGTCACGCTGCTTATGTCAGTGCTCTCTATCATGGTGCTGGTGTCAGATGACTCTATCACGGTGCAGGTGTCATTGCTGTATGTCACGCTGCTGGTGATCATCTCCTGCACCCTCTTCTTTGCCTACCCTGACCTTCCCTCTCCTCCATTGCCTTCATGCGCTCCACAGTCCTGAATTGTCACAACAATTTCACATATAAAAAAAGAATGCTTGTAGTTGTCGATCCCAGATTCACCTCATACATGTGTTATGTCATTGGCCATGTGGTGGGACTATGTTTGCACAGCTAGTAATTATTTTGTGGCTGCAAATTTGACCTGTAGGTTTGCAAAGTTCGCCTCCCATTGAAGTCAATGGGGCACGCCGCGAACATTACGGTTCGCGAACTATCGGCCGCGTTCGCGAAACGTCCCGTCGGAAGTTCGTCCATCACTAGTCATCATGTCAGGACCCAAGGTACCCACCAGCAGATGAAACATAATGCCACGGTCCCGTAAGTACAGTTTAGGGAGGGAGGGGTGGATTGTATTTGGAAGAGGGGGCAATTTTTGATTGGGAGGCACACTGTTGCTTACTCCTGATCTCTGCACCCTTGACCGAAAGCAGAGTATACTCTCCCTTTAAGATCCTCCCACTATTGGTGCAATTTTGCCACGCCCACAATTTAGAGGAATTGTGCCCTATTGTTGGTGTCATTTAGAGGAATTGTGCCCTATTGTTGGTGTCATTTAGAGGAATTGTGCCCTATCATTGGTGCCATGTTAGACGAACTGTGCCCTATCGTTGGAGTCATTGGGAGGAATTGTGCCCTATCCTTGGTGTCATTTAGAGGAATTGTGCTCTATCATTGGTGTCATTTAGAGGAATTGTGCCCTATCGGTGTCAATGGGAGGAATTGTGCCCTATCGGTGTCATTGGGAGGAATTGTGCCCTATCAGTGTCATTGGGAGGAATTGTGCCCTATCGTTGGTGTCATTTAGAGGAATCGTGCCCTATCCTTGGTGTCATTTAGAGGAATTGTGCCCTATCCTTGGTGTCATTGGGAGGAATTGTGCCCTATCGTTGGTGTCATTTCGAGGAATTGTGCCCTATACTTGGTGTCATTTAGAAGAATTGTGCCCTATCCTCGGTGTCATTTAGAAGAATTGCGCCCTATCCTCGGTGTCATTTAGAGGAATTGTGCCCTATCCTTGGTGTCATTGGGAGGAATTGTGCCCTATCATTGGTGTCATTTAGAGAAATTGTGCCCTATTGTTGGTGTCATTGGAAGGAATTGTGCCCTGTCCATGGTGTCATTTAGAGGAATTGTGTCCTATCGTTGGTGTCATTTAGATGAATTGTGTCCTATCGTTGGTGTTATTTAGAGGACTTATGCCCTGTCCTTGGTGTCATTTAGAGTACATATTGTACATATCTGTCTGTTGTTGTTTGGGGCTCTCTGTTGGTTGGTTTATTGCACTGTGTGGTTGTATTTCTATTATTCACTTTCCTTAATAAATCATTATATTTCACTTATACACGTTTGGGTTTCCACTGTTGCAGTCCACACAGTTCTGGTCTTATCTGATACATGACAGAATATCAAGGCCATCCCTAACCAGAAGTGGCTACACAGAGGAACCATCTTGGTTCAGGTTGCTTACTGAAATGAATTTAGAGGCGATTCGTTATTATGCTTTGCTGGCGTCTGAGAGTAGTGACTATCTCCGCCAGACACTGAAAGAGTGGACCAGTGATCAGTTGTTGGAAACCATTCGTTTAGCTCACTCCTGGGTTGATCAGGGCTGTATGCTGTTTGGGGATGTTCAGCCATTAATTCAAATCTGCACAGAGCTGGCCCTGCCCTGCATCCCGGGGGGCATGATGATTTTTCTCCCCCTTTCAGTATTAATCAAGTCACATCACTGGTATGGCTTCTGGAAGATGATTCCCCTTACTTTTTTGAGCATTACACAGCCTGTTCCCAACAGATGATAATAGAATGTGTTGATTCCGTACAATCCCTTGTCAGACAGGCAGTGTGTAACCCGCAGTTTGTACACCCACTACCTCTCTGCTACCAAACACCTGCCTGCCCAAGAGTCTCTTCCTCCATCACCTATGGCAACCTCAGTTTCAGCCCAATATACTCTACTTCCCACCAAATATCAATACCCTGTTTCTTCCTGCTGCACATATCCTGCCTTTAATCCAACTGCCTCTTTCCCGTGGCCTACTATCCCTCAAGAACTTCCCCCAGCCACTGTTACCTCTTCCCTGCCATATTCCAACCCTTCTCTCCAGTCTGCTTCATCCCCTACCTATAAATCCGCAGCTACCTACAGGACTTCAGTAGCTAAATGTAAAAAGAGACGGAAGTTCTTTCCTACCCATTTGATCCTGCCAGTAACGCAACCTGCCTCCACACCAACCAACTTGCTCCAGTCTGCCTGGCATGCCAGCTGAACCTGATTCTGCCAAATATCTGCCTGCTATCCAGCCAGTGTCTCCGCCTGAAGTTCCTGTGCCCCAGTCTGATATGCCTGACGTCTCAGTGCCTGCTGTTCAGCCTGACGTCCCAGTGCCTGCTGTCCAACATGACCCCCCAGCCTTCCAGTCTGATGTCCCGGCCTTCCAGTCTGATGCCTTCCGGTCTGATGGCTTCCGGTCTGATGGCCCAGCCTTCCAGTCTGATGTCTTTCAGTCTGATGTCCTGGCCTTCCAGTCTTGGTGTCATTTAGATGAATTGTGCCCTATTGTTGGTGTCATTGGGAGGAATTGTACCCTATTGTTGGTGTCATTTAGAGGAATTGTGCCCTATCATTGGTGTCATTTAGAAGAATTGTGCCCTATCGGTGTCATTGGGAGGAATTGTGCCCTATCGTTGGTGTCATTTAGAGGAATTGCGCCCTATTGTTGGTGTAATTTAGAGGAATTGTGCCCTATCCTTGGTGTCATTGGGAGGAATTGTGCCCTATCATTGGTGTCATTTAGAGGAAATGTGCCCTGTGCTTGGTGTCATTGGGAGGAATTGTGCCCTATCATTGGTGTCATTGGGAGGAATTGTGCCCTATCATTGGTGTCATTTAGAGAAATTGTGCTCTATTGTTGGTGTCATTGGGAGGAATTGTGCCCTGTCCTTGGTGTCATTTAGAGGAATTGTGCCCTATCGATGTCATTTAGAGGAATTGTGCCCTATCGTTGGTTTTATTTAGGGGAATTGTGCTCTGTCCTTGGTGTCATTTAGAGGAATTGTGTCCTATCGTTGGTGTCATTTAGAGGAATTATGCCATGTCCTTGGGGTCATTTAGAGGAATTGTGTCCTATCGTTGGTATCATTTAGAAGAATTGTGCCCTATCGTTGGTGTCATTTAGAGGACTTGTGCCCTGTCCTTGGTGTCATTTAGAGGAATTGTGCCCTATTGTTGGTGTCATTTAGAGGAATTGTGCCCTATTGTTGGTGTCATTGGGAGGAATTGTGCCCTATTTTTGGTGTCATTGGGAGGAGTTGTATGGATTATCATGCTCTTTTACTCCATTGTTGGTACCAGTGGATGAAATGGTGCCCCAAGGGCCAGATAAAAGCAAGCAAAGGGCCGCAGTTTGGAGACTACAGCCTTAGAGGGACCACGGCTGCCCCAGGTCTTTCACACTCCTTGTGATGCCCCTTGATCCAACTCCTCTGTGATCTTGCACTGCCGGGGGGGGGGGGTGACCCATGTTAGGAATGGCACCAATAAGAATCACAGGTGCCACCCCAATATGACTTCATCATGCGACACTTAAATCTCCAATTAACTCGCCATCCATTGGCTGTCGAGGGTTTGATTGGAGGCGAGCAGAAAGTAAAATAATGCAATATTAGCAGGACAGATATAAGGAGGACGTATGCGAGATAAATACAAAGAAAGAAAAATGGAAAATAAAGGTGGCAGGACAAGTCCTCATAACTCACCCGGACCTCCAGGCCGGACAGCAGCAGCAGAACATCTGACATTCTATGGATGAGTTTGTCAACTGCAGAGATCTGATATAAAAATGAACATTGCTGACATGATTTTATTAAATAAATAGCACTGAGGATTCTGTAACTGTCAGGAAATGTTCCATCCGCTGATAATATCTGTCTTTTGGTGTGCAGTACTGAGGTCCACCAGCAGGTGCCTCCTGTCAGTTTCGAACTGTGAGAGCTTTTCCCTGCTGATGTTTTATCATCTTTGGGCTGCAGTACTGGCGTCCACCAGCGGATGGATCCTGGCAGTATGGAGCAGGCAGCACCTCCTGCAATCAGGTGTCACTTGAGGCCAATCACAGGCCTATAAATAGCTGGCAAGCACTCAAATGTTTGCCTTGGTATTGTCCTTGTGCCCTGACCTGCTGAGCCTGAGCCTGAGCCTGAGCCTGAGCCTGAGCCTGAGCCTGAGCCTGAGCCTGCGCCTGAGCCTGCGCCTGAGCCTGCGCCTGCTCCCTGAACCTGTGACCCGTGTTTCTGATCCTGTTTCCCTGTCCTGGTCCCTATCCTGTCCCACCTGTTACCATCAGCCCTGTCCTGCAGTCTGATCCGTCCATCCTCTCCCTGTCCTGTGTTCCTTACCCCATCTGCTGATCTCCCCGTGTATGACCTTGGCCTGGCTTGTGTCTCTGATTCTGGACTGCCCTTGTTTATCTACTGATCCTCTGTGCATGACCCTGGCCTGCCTATCGTTTATGATCCTGGTATTTCCCCATTTATTGTACATATCTGTCTGTTGTTGTTTGGGGGTCTCGGTTGGTTTATTGCACTATGTGGTTGTATTTCTATTATTCACTTTCCTTAATAAATCATTATATTTCACTTATACACGTTTGGTTTTCCTCTGTTGCAGTTCACACAGTTCTGGTCTTATCTGATACATGACAGAATACCAAGGCCATCCCTGACCAGAAGTGGCTACACAGGAACCATCTTGGTTCAGGTTGCTTACTGAAATTAATTTAGAGGCGATTCGTTATTATGCTTTGCTGGCGTCTGAGAGTAGTGACTATCTCCGCCAGACACTGAAAGAGTGGACCAGTGATCAGCTGTTGGAAACCATTGGTTTAGCTCACTGATGGGTTGATCAGGGCTGTATGCTGTTTGGGGATGTTCAGCCATTAATTCAAATCTGCACAGAGCTGGCCCTGCCCTGCATCCCGGGTGGCCATGATGATTTTTCTCCCCCTTTCAGTATTAATCAGGTCACATCACTGGTATGGCTTCTGGAAGATGATTCCCCTTACTTTTTTGAGCATTACACAGCCTGTTCCCAACAGATGATAATAGAATGTGTTGATTCCGTACA
Organism: Lithobates pipiens; assembly: GCF_037356315.1. NCBI lineage: Eukaryota > Metazoa > Chordata > Amphibia > Anura > Ranidae > Lithobates > Lithobates pipiens. The sequence goes on along the minus strand of NW_027507685.1, from coordinate 113,146,373 downwards.
ATCCCTTGTCAGACAGGCAGTGTGTAACCCGCAGTTTGTACAACCACTACTTTTAGCATGGTCTGGTATTTTGCACTCAGCCACAGCCAGCCCTCAACAAACCATCACTGCTACCAAACACCTGCCTACCCAAGAGTCTCTTCCTTCATCACCTATGGCAACCTCAGTTTCAGCCCAATATACTCTACTTCCCACCAAATATCAATACCCTGTTTCTTCCTGCTGCACATATCCTGCCTTTAATCCAACTGCCCCTTTCCCGTGGCCTACTATCCCTCAAGAACTTCCCCCAGCCACTGTTACCTCTTTCCTGCCATATTCCAAACCTTCTCTCCAGTCTGCTTCATCCCCTACCTATAGATCCGCAGCTACCTACAGGACTTCAGTAGCTAAATCTAAAAAGAGACGGAAGTTCTTTCCTACCCATTTGATCCTGCCAGTAACGCAACCTGCCTCCACACCAACCAACCTGCTCCAGTCTGCCTGGCATGCCAGCTGAACCTGATTCTGCCAAATATCTGCCTGCTATCCAGCCAGTGTCTCCGCCTGAAGTTCCTGTGCCCCAGTCTGATTTGCCTGATGTCCCAGTGTCTGCTGTCCAGCCTGACGTCCCAGTGCCTGCTGTCCAGCATGACCTCCCAGCCTTCCAGTCTGATGTCCCAGCCTTCCAGTCTGATGCCTTCCGGTCTGATGTCCCGGCCTTCCAGTCTGATGCCTTCCAGTTTGATGTCCCGGCCTTCCAGTCTGATGTCCCAGCCTTCCAGTCCGATGCCTTCCAGTTTGATGTCCCGGCCTTCCAGTCTGATGCCTTCTAGTTTGATGTCCCGGCCTTCCAGTCTGATGCCTTCCAGTCTGATGTCCCGGCCTTCCAGTCTGATGCCTTCCAGTCTGACAACCCGGACCCTGCCGATGACCTGGAGCCTGCCGTCCAACCCAACGACCCGAAGCCTGCCACCCAGTTCAATGTGCCTGCTGCTAAGCCTGTTAGGTCTTCACCTGCTGTCCAGCTTGAGATGCCCATCGCCTGGTTTAATATTTTAGACTGTCTTCATATCCAGCTTAATGTGACTCCGCCTGCTGCCCAGCTTGATGCCATGGACTTGTCCCATCAGCAGCTAGTTGGAGCGTCTGGAGGCCGCTCCTTTGAGGGGGGGGGTACTGTCAGGAAATGTTCCATCCGCTGATAATATCTGTCTTTTGGCATGCAGTACTGAGGTTCACCAGCAGGTATCTCCCGTCAGTTTCGAACTGTCAGGAGAGCTTTTCCCTGCTGATGTTTTATCATCTTTGGGCTGCAGTACTGGCGTCCATCAGCGGATGGATCCTGGCAGTATGGAGCAGGCAGGACCTCCTGCAATTAGGTGTCACTTGAGGCCAATCACAGGCCTATAAATAGCTGGCAAGCACTCAAATGTTTGCCTTGGTATTGTCCTTGTGCCCTGACCTGCTGCTTGTGAGCCTGAGCCTGAGCCCGATTCCGATTCTGAACCTGTTCCTGCGCCCTGAACCTGTGACCCGGGTTTCTGATCCTGTTTCCCTGTCCTGGTCCCTATCCTGTCCCACCTGTTACCATCATCCCTGTCCTGCAGTCTGATCCGTCCATCCTCTCCCTGTCCTGTGTTCCTTACCCCATCTGCTGATCTCCCCGTGTATGACCTTGGCCTGGCTTGTGTCTCTGATTCTGGACTGCCCTTGTTTATCTACTGATCCTCTGTGCATGACCCTGACCTGCCTATCGTTTATGATCCTGGTATTTCCCATTTATTGTACATATCTGTCTGTTGTTGTTTGGGGGTCTCGGTTGGTTTATTGCACTGTGTGGTTGTATTTCTATTATTCACTTTCCTTAATAAATCATTATATTTCACTTATACACGTTTGGTTTTCCTCTGTTGCAGTTCACACAGTTCTGGTCTTATCTGATACATGACAGTAACACATAAGGGTGTGCAGTTGTATAGGTGTTTGTGCATTTTGAAGTAGAAGTAAAGCTGAAAATCATTTAGTTTGCCAAAACATCATACAGTATATTTATTAAAAAAAAAATCTGCATATCACCGGTGTGTACATTCATTCAGTGCAAATCGGGAAAAAAAATGCATGCTATTGGGGTATTTCCTGTGCTGGCTGAATGTTTTCCATCGATTTAAAATCAAAGTTGCTTCACTTGGCCACTAGATGGCACTAAGACATAGCATAGAAATTTCCTATTATACTAGTGACTACATCTAGTGACTACATGTGGTATTCTTCTCTTTTAAATCAATGAAAACATTCAACCAGCACAGGAAATAGCCAAATAACATGTTTCACCGACAGCCCGTAAAGGGCAACTGAGTGTGGCTGCTCTGATTGACTCTGATGATCTATAAGTAATAAATTAATTTACTCCCTCATCTCGTACCTGGTCACTATACTGAATTATAGACATGCAGCCAAATAGCTGGGCCAGGATCCTCATACTGTTCCACGTGGCTTCAATTTCTCTGAAAAAACAAACAATGAAAATAATACAATGTAACAAAAAGATCAGCAACACACAGAATCCAATCAGAGATCAGGTCAATTCACTCAGATCAGTACAAAGAAATGAAATGAAAACATGAATGTAAAATGTTCAGTTGCTCTGTATACAGTGCCTTCAGAAAAGTATTCATACCCCTTGAAATGTCCCACATTTTGTCATGTTACAACCAAAAACATAAATGTATTTTATTGGGATTTTATGTGATAGACCAACACAAAGTGTCACATAATTGTGAAGTGGAAGGAAAATGATACAAATAAATATGTGAAAAGTGTGAGGGGGCATTTGTATTCAGCCCCCTTTACTCTGATACCCCTAACTAAAATCTAGTGGAGCCAATTGCCTTCAGAAGTCAGTATAAATACAGCTGTTCTGTGAAGCCCTCAGAGGTTTGTTAGAGAACCTTAGTGAACAAACAGCATCATGAAGGCCAAGGAACACACCAGACAGGTGAGGGATAAAGTTGTGGAGAAGCATAAAGCAGGGTTAGGTTATAAAAACATCTCCCAAGCTTTGAAGATCTCACGGAGCTCTGTTCAATCCATCATCAGAAAATGGAAAGAGTATGGCACAACTGCAAACCTACCAAGACATGGCCGTCCACCTAAACTGACCGGCCGGGCAAGGAGAGCATTCATCAGAGAAGAGCCAAGAGGTCCATGGTAACTCTGGAGGAGCTGCAGAGTAGGGATGGCCGAACTGTTCGCGGCAAATTTTGCGTGTTCGCGATTCACCCGATCGGCGGACTATTGCCGCTGTTCGCCCGGCGGAAATATGTGTTTACAGTGTGAAAGAACTTTGACCCATGATGACACATCCATCATGGGGTACAGGACAGCCAATTGAGACATTTCAACACCTTATAAATAGACCTGATCTGGCGGCCATTTTACATTCTGTCTTATGTCAATGTAGGGACAGGACGCTGTATGGAGCAGGGAGAGACTGTAGTGACACAAATTGCTAGCTATTAGGTCCACAAAAGTCCTTTTAAGGACTGGTATAAGTGTAGTACAGTATATAGGGTTCAGTGCACTGCTGTGCTGGCGATTGCAGCAGCCTGTCTTTTGTCAGTGTAGGGACAGGACGCTGTGTGCAGCAGGGACAGTCAGTTTAATCACTAGCTAGCTATTATTACTAGGTCCACAAAGGTCCTTTTAAGGACTGGTATAGGTGTAAATAAAAAAAAAAGTATTATAACTGGTGTGATAGACCAGTGGCCCCCAAAAACGATAGATTGAAGCGGGGTGTTATATACCTTCTTCCACATACATACTGCACTTCTCTGGAGACTTTTGTCACAGGGTCATTTAAAAAAATGACAGGAAGAGGAAGGCCCTTCCGCAGGGGTGGTGGTAGGGCAGGAGCAACAGGCTTGAGCCAAAGAGGCAAATTGCAGAAGGTGCGTGCGATTACGTCAAAGGAAGCACCAGACTTGGTTGAGTGGCTCACTCAGCCTTACTCTTCTGCACCCTCCTCATCCTCTCGATCTGCACCCTCTTCTTTACTCTCTGCTGTGTGTACCCCCAAAGACACTACCATCAACACCACCACCATATACCTTCCGCTTGAGTCACAGGAATTATTTTCCGATCCATATCAAGACATTTCTGATGCGCAGCCACTCTTGGCATTGGATCAGGAAGAGGAGGTAGCAACAACCGCCACTCAGCAGCCTGACAACAGTACCCAGATCAGCCCAAGGAGGAGGTTGGTCCCCGCTGTTGCTGCCTACTCCGAGATCTCTAATTATAGTGGTGGGGAAGGTGACGTCTAGTGATGTCACATGGGTGCCCACAAGAGAGGAAGAGGAGGGGAGTTCAGAGGGAGATATGGACCAGCAAATAAGGAGGAGAAGCAGGCAGAACTTAGATTGCACAGGAGGGACAAAGCAGACTGCTAATGTATCAGGAGTGAGGCATGAACCATGTACGGTCACGTCTGGCGCAGTGTGGGCTTTTTTTAACGTGTCCACTGCTGACAATAGTGTTGCCATCTGCAATCTTTGCAGTCAACGCATAAGTCGCGGTAAGCCCAACACTCACTTAGGGACGACCGCCTTAAGAATGCACATGAGCCGTCACTGAGCCCAGTGGAAGTAACTGAACACACAAAGCCACACTCCAGGCTCTCACCGTCCAGCCTCCTCTTCTACTTCTTCTCCTCTCTCCTCACAATTGTCCTCCACTTCACCTTCCATCACGCCAAGCTCATGTTTTTCTGCAAAAAGGCAGGCTTCTGTGGGCCAAATGTTCGAGCGTAAAAAAACGATGATGCCGGATAACCCTCTTGCCCAATGGTTGACGGCTGGCTTGTCAGAACTGATAGCCCGCCAACTATTGCCATATAAACTGGTGGACTCTGAGGCCTTTCAAAAATGTGTGGCCATTGGAACACCACAATGGAAGGTCCCAAGAAGGAAGTATTTCTCACACAAGGGCATCCCAGAGCTATATGGCCATGTTCAGCGGCAAGTGAATGTATCTCTGGCACACGGTGTCTGTGCCAAGATACATCTGACCACAGACACGTGGTCTAGCAAACACGGGCAGGGAAGGTATATCACTTTTACTGCCCACTGGGTGAACCTTCTGACAGCCGTCAAGCATGTAACCCGTGGCACCCGTGTAGATTTGGTTTTACCGCCACGGATTGCATGCAAGCCTGGCTCTTCTTCTCCTCCTCCTACTCCATCCTCCTCGGCTGTCTCCTCCTTTTCCGCTGCTAGCGTCTCTTCCACTGCGCCGCCCAAGCTCCCCAGAACCTATTCGACATGCCAGGTGAGACGTTGCCATGCTGTGTTGCGTCTGTTGTGCCTGGAAGCCAAGAGCCACACTGGCCCTGCACTCCTTTCAGCTTTGCGTTCACAGGCAGATCAGTGGCTAACACCGCTCAATTTGACAGTTGGTAAAGTGGTGTGTGACAACGGTGCCAATCTGTTTAGCGCATTGAAACAGGGCAAAATTACGCACGTGCCATGCATGGCACACGTCTTAAACTTGGTCGTGCAGCAATTCGTTGTCAAATACCCTGGGGTCCAGGACATCTTGCGGCAGGTAAGGAAAATCTCGACCCATTTCAGAAGATCTTACACGGCCATGGCTCGCCTTGCTGACATTCAGCGGTGACACAATCTGCCGGTCAGACGTCTTATTTGCGATTGCCCGATGCGACCTTCTATATGCTTGATAGGCTGCTCCAGCAGAAACGTGCAGTTAACGTCTACCCGTACGGACTCTGCGGCAGAACAGGTTCTGGGGAGCTTGGTTTTTTTTCACCGCACCAGTGGCTGCTCATGTGCGACACATGCAGACGACATCTGCGGCCATTTGATGAGATCACCAAACTGGTCAGTCGCAGCCATGGCGCCATCAGTGACATGGTACCTTAGGCCGTCTTTATGGAGCGTGCATTGCATCGTGTCATTGATCAACCCATGGAGGAGCAGGACCAGGAAGATGCGGAAGTCACAATGCTGGATGAATTCCCAGGGGGGCTACTCTATCTGAGACAAGTCAGCAACAGGAGCCTGAAGAGGAGTCAGAGGAGGATGGTGGCGGGGCGGATGAGGAGGAGCAAGAAGAGCATGCTTTAAACCTTTCTGGGATCCCTGTTGTTGTGCGTGGATGGGGAGAGGAAAACGAGGAGGATGACATTATCCTGGATGATGAGCAGGAGCCAGGCCACCACACCGCTTCCAGTTTAGTGCAAATGGGGGCCTTCATGCTCCAGTGTTTTAACAGGGACCCCCGTATAAAAAGCTTAAGGGTCAAGGACCAGTACTGGGTGGCAACATACTTAGACCCCCGGTACAAACACAAAATGGCGGAAATGTTACCACCGTCACAGAGGGCTGTCAGAATGGAGCACTTCCAGGCCTTGCTTCGAGAAATGCTGCATTCTGCTTTTGCGTGCGCTGGCAGAGGAGGAATTCCCACTCCCAGAGAAAGAGTTGCGGGTACCAATCCAACAGCGCCTGCAAGAAGAGGGCGGTTTGAAGATGTGTTGGTGACTTCTGATATGAGGTCATTCTTTCAGCCGACCCATCGACAGGTCTCATCCGGATCCAGCATCAGGGAACGCTTAGATCGACAGGTGTGCCATTACATCGGGTTAACGGCCGATGTGGACGCTCTGAGGAGTGATGAACCCCTGGACTACTGGGTGGGCAGGCTTGACTTCTGGCCAGAGCTTGCCCAATTTGCAATGGAACTGTTGGCTTGCCCCTTGTCCAGTGTCCTGTCCGAAAGGACGTTCAGCGCAGCAGGGGGGGGGGATCATGACCGATAAGCGTACTCGCCTAGCTCACGACAGTGTTGACTACCTCACATTTCTAAAAATGAATGAGGCATGGATCTCGGAGGAATTCAACACATGTGACCAGTAGACCATGTATATCTCTATAAACGATTTATTTAATCGAGCACACAGACCTTTTTTTCTACATTTGGCTCACTTCCTTGTACAAAAAAAGCACACCGTACTATATGCCCGTACCTTCCTGTTTGAAGAGGTTGAGCGGTGTCATATTTTTGGGGCCCAGCAGCAAGTTGCTGGTATCAGTGCTGCTGTCAGTGCTCTATATCATGGTGCTGGTGTCAGTGCACACACGGTGCTGGTGTCAGTGCTCTCTATCACGGTGCTGGTGTCAGTGCACTCTATCACGGTGCTGGTGTCAGTGCTCTATATCAGGGTGCTGGTGTCAGTGCTCTCTATCAAGGTGCTGGTGTCAGTGCTCTCTATAACGGTGCTGGTGTCAGTGCTCTCTATAACGGTGCTGGTGTCAGTGCACTCTATCACGGTGCTGGTGTCAGTGCTCTATATCACGGTGCTGGTGTCAGTGCTCTATATCACGGTGCTGGTGTCAGTGCACTCTATCACGGTGCTGGTGTCAGTGCACTCTATCACGGTGCTGGTGTCAGTGCACTCTATCACGGTGCTGGTGTCAGTGCACTCTATCACGGTGCTGGTGTCAGTGCTCTCTATCACGGTGCTGGTGTCAGTGCACTCTATCACGGTGCTGGTGTCAGTGCACTCTATCACGGTGCTGGTGTCAGTGCACTCTATCACGGTGCTGGTGTCAGTGCTCTCTATCACGGTGCTGGTGTCAGTGCTCTCTATCACGGTGCTGGTGTCAGTGCACTCTATCACGGTGCTGGTGTCAGTGCACTCTATCACGGTGCTGGTGATCATCTCCTGCACCCTCTTCATAGCCTACCCTGACCTTTCCTCTCCTCCATTGCCTTCATGCGCTCCTGAGTCCTGAATTGTCAAAATTTCACAGATAAAAAAAAGAATTCTTGTAGTTGTCGATCCCAGATTCACTTCATACATGTGTTATGTCAGTGGCCATGTGGTGGGACTATGTGTGTACAGCTATTAAGTATTTTGTGGCTGAAAATATGACCTGTAGGTTTTTTAAGTTCGCCTGCCATTGAAGTCAATGGGGCCGCAAACTTTTGGCCGCGTTCGCATTCGTGAAACGTCCCATTGGAATTTCGTCCATCTCTACTGCCGAGATCCACAGCTCAGGTGGGAGAATCTGTCCACAGGATAACTATTAGTTGTGCTCTCCACAAATTATTATTATTATTATACAGGTTTTATATAGCGCCAATAGTTTGCTCAGCTCTTTACAACATGAGGGCAGACATTACAGTTAAATTACAATTTGGTACAAGAGGAATCAGAAGGCCCTGCTCGTTAGAGCTTACAATCTAAAAAATCTGCCCTTTATGGAAGAGTGACAAGAAGAAAGACATTGGTGAAAGAAATTCATAAGAAGTCCTGGTTGTAGTTTGTGAGAAGCCATGTGGAGGACACAGCAAACATGTGGAAGAAGGTGATGTGGTCAGATGAGACCAAAATTCTACTTTATGGCCTAAAAGCAAAACGCTATGTGTGGGAGAAAACTAATACTGCGCATCACCCTGAACATACCATGGTTATCGTCAGTAAGGGCAGGGAAGCTGGTCAGAGTTGATGGGAAGATGGATGGAGACAAATACAGGACAATCTTAGAAGAAAACCTGTTTGAGTCTGCAAAAGACTTGAGACCGGGGCGAAGGTTCACCTTCCAGCAGGACAACGACTCGAAACATACAGCCAGAGCTACAATGGAATGGTTTCGATTAAAGCATACTCATGTGTTAGAATGGCCCAGTCACAGTCCAGACCTAAATCCCATTGAGAATCTGTGGCAAGACTTGAAAATTGCTGTTCACAGACGCTCTCCATCCAATCTGACAGAGCTTGAGATATTTTACAAAGAAGAATGGGCAGAAATGTCCCTCTCTAGATGTGCAAAGCTGGTAGAGACATCCCCAAAAAGACTTGTAAAGAAAGGGGGTTCTACAAAGTATTGACTCCGGGGGGAGCCATACAAATGCCCCTCCCCCACACTTTTACATATTTATTTGTATAATTTATCATATTCCTTGCACTTCACAATTATGTGCCACTTTATGTTGGTCTATGACATAAAATCCCAATAAAATACATTTACGTTTCTTGGTTGTAACAAAATGTGGGAAATTTCAAGGGGTATAAATACTTTTTCAAGGCACTGTATATTGTTGTGTTGTTCTATATACATTGTTGCAGTGTTCTATATACATTGTTTCATTGTTCTATATACCTTTCTTTATATACATTGTTTCATTGTTCTATATACCTTTCTTTATGTACATTGTTGCATTTTTCTTTATACATTGTTCTATATACACTGTTGCATTGTTCTATATACATTTCTTTATATACATTGTTAGGTTTTTCTATATACATTGTTCTATATACATTGTTTCATTTTTCTATATACATTGTTGCGTTGTTTTATATATATATATATATATATATATATATATATATATATATATTTATATTGTTCTATAGACATTGTTGCGTTGTTCTTTATCACATATGATCACTGACCTGTCCAGTCTCAGACATTCATCGTCCAGCTCTTCAGTCCCTTCCTGAAGAGATGCATTATGGGTAACATTTAACAAGCCACTCGGTTTTAGAAGTCTTTTAGGGTCTAGAAAAGTGACATCCTTCCAACAAGAACATCTGTGGGGATCATTATCTACAACAAGAACACAGACAAATATAACCAAATAAATACTGATGAGAATGAGAATACAAGTAGATGGAGCTCTGACTGAATCGTTGTGTGTCAGAAACAATTCTCTGTATTTTTTAATTGATTTAATGGATAGGATTGTTTTTTTATACTTAGGATCAGCAGCACTGAGATGGAACAAACTGCAGGCTCTTTGCAGCCACTTCCTGTCTCCATACACTCTCCGGTGACAACGTTTCTCAGGATGAGTTTCCTGATGGTGACACCAGAGAACCGTGTCCGTGTAATGGGGGCTGAAAGGGCCACTTGTAGCCGCAGAAGCCATATAACAACACGGTGACCACACAGGAGGACAGATGGTTGATAAATTATTGAAATCTACAAAGATTGACCTGAAGACACTTGTCTGAAGAGCCAATAATTGGGTGTGTATGAACTGAAATGTCTGGCTGTATTTGGGGATTTCTAGTGATCATTGTATGATGTCATCATTGTGTGATATAATTGTTGTGTGATATCATTGTGTGATGTCATCATTGTGTGTTATGATTTTTGTGTGATATCATTGCTGTCTTATGTCATTGTGCGATGTCATCATTGTGACTCACCAGATTGGGAATCTTTGGCTGGTTTCTCCTTACTGACAGGGAAATGTAAGGCAGTGGCGAGTCCATTCCCCCTCTTTCTGTAGGCAGATATGAGGTTGGTGAGTCCGAAGAATCTTCTGACATCAATTCCTTGTGCAGACTGGAGGAGTAACAGAGGATCAATGAGAAATAAATATAAATATAAATATATATATATATATATATATATATATATATACACATACACACACACACACGTAACTGCAAGCAGTCTCTGACAGTCTATAGCGACCTGCAGGCAGTCTGCGGCAGTCTCGCGTGACCTGCAGGCAGTCTGCGGCAGTCTCGCGTGACCTGCAGGCAGTCTGCGGCAGTCTCGCGTGACCTGCAGGCAGTCTGCGGCAGTCTCGCGTGACCTGCAGGCAGTGTCTGACAGTCTCTAGTGACATGCAAGCAGTCTGTGGCAGTCTCTTGTTACATGCAAGCCATCTGTGACAGTCTCTTGTGACATGCAAGCAGTCTCCCACAGTCTCTTGTGACATGCAAGCAGTTTCTGACAATCTCTTGTGACATGCAAGCAGTCTCAGACAGTCTCTTGTGACATGCAAGCAGTCTCAGACAGTCACTTGTGGCATGCAGACAGTCGCTGATAGTTTCTAGTGACATGCAGGCAGTCTGTGGCAGTCTCTTGTGACGTGCAAGCAGTCCCTGACAGTCTCTTGTGACGTGCAAGCAGTCCCTGACAGTCTCTTGTGACGTGCAAGCAGTCCCTGACAGTCTCTTGTGACGTGCAAGCAGTCCCTGACAGTCTCTTGTGACGTGCAAGCAGTCCCTGACAGTCTCTTGTGACGTGCAAGCAGTCTCAGACAGTCTCTTGTGACATGCAAGCAGTCTCAGACAGTCACTTGTGGCATGCAGACAGTCGCTGATAGTTTCTAGTGACATGCAGGCAGTCTGTGGCAGTCTCTTGTGACGTGCAAGCAGTCCCTGACAGTCTCTAGTGACATGCAAGCAGTCCCTGACAGTCTCTAGTGACATGCAAGCAGTCCCTGACAGTCTCTAGTGACATGCAAGCAGTCCCTGACAGTCTCTGATAACATGTGGGCAGGGTTAGCTATACAGACACTTTGATTGAATAACAATGATAGAAATATCTGACTCTTTCGGTATAGGAAATGTTTATCAGTGAGCGTTGTGTTAGTGCGGGGGCTGGCTGTCTCTTGAGGTCGGGCGGTGAGCGGGGCTTTAACACTCTGACTTGAAGCTGTGAAAGGAAACCAAACAACCCAACGCATATAACAAGAGAGCGACAGGCAGGATGGAGGATGTGAGGGGGCACTGTGGGGGGAGGGGAGGGGTACCCATGGAGGACAGAAGAACAGACAAGTCCAGTAGCTGCAGAAGGACATACCGGACCGCCTTACCATCTGTCACACCTTTCTGGGCATGGTGTTTTTTTTTTTTTTCCTTTTGCGTACCTGAACGGCAAGCAGTCCGCTTTCGTCCGGTAAGACACGGTACGTGTGCACCTGCTGGTAATACCTGCGGGAAGAACATCACATTACAATAATTCCAATATCCAGGAAGGAGAGGATCTGTATAGAGGGAGGTCATATATATATATATTCTGTACCAGCCCAATACCGGACACTTTCACCCCCTACCCACTTGCCCTGCCGTCCCCCTGCTAACCCAATACTGGGCATTGTCACTCCTTCCCGCCTGCCCTGACATCCGCCTGCCAGCCCTATACCGGGTACTTAACCCCCTTCCCATCTGCCTTGCTGTCCCCCTGCCAGCCCAATACAAGGCATTTTCACCCCCTTCCCACCTACCTTCTTAGCCCAATACCAGGCACTTCGACCTTTTCCCGCCTGCACTGCCATCCCCCTGGCAACCGAACACCGGGCATTCCCCCCCCCCCCCTTCTCGTCTGCCCTGCTGTCCCCCTCCTGCAAGCCCGATACAAGCACTTTCACTCCCTTCCTGCCTACCCTGCTGTCTCTCTGCCAGCCGAATACCGGACACTCTCACCCCCTTCCATCCTGCCCTGCCTTCCCCCTGCTAGCCCAATACTGGGGACTTTCACCCCCTTCCCGCCCGCTCAACCCAATACCGGGCACTTTCACCCCCTTCCTGCCTAATCTGCTGTCCCCCTGCCAGCCCAATACCGGGCACTCTCACCCCCTTCCTTCCTTCCCTGCCTTCCCCCTGCCAGCAAAACACTGGGAACTTTCACCCCCTTCCCACCTGCCCTGCTGTTCCCGCCAGCCCAATATCAGGCACATTCACCCCCTTCCCGTCTGCCCTGCCAACCCGATACCAGGCATTTTCACCCCCTTCCTGCCTGCCCTGCTGTCCCTCTGCCATCCCAATACCGGGCATTTTCACCCCCTTCTCGCCTGCCCTGCTGTTCCCCTCCTGCCAGCCCAATACCATGCACTTCCACCCTGTTCCCCCGTGCCAACCCAATACTGAGCACTCTCACCCCCTTCCCGACTGCCCTGCTGTCCCCCTGCATGCCCAATACTGGGCACTTTCACCTCCTTCCCACCTGCCCTGCCAACCCAATACCAGACACTTTCACCCCCTTCCTGCCTAATCTGCTGTCCCCCTGCCAGCCCAATACCGGGCACTCTCATCCCCTTCCTTCCTGCCTTCCCACTGCCAGCCCAATACTGGGCACTTTCACCCCTTCCCTGCTGTGTACTGCCAACCCAATACTGGGCACTTTCACTCCCTTCCTGCCTAACCTGCTGTGCCCCTGCTAGCCAAATACCAGGCACTTTCACCCCCTTCCCAACTGCCCTGCTGTCCCCCTGCCAGCCCAAAACTGGGCACTTTCACCCCCTTCCCACCTGCCCTGCCAACCCAATACCGGGCACTTTCACCCCCTTCCTGCATAACCTGCTGACCCGCCAGCCCAAACCAGGACCTTTACCCCCTTTCCACCTGCCTTGCTGTCCCCTTGCCAGCCTAATACTGGGAACTTTCATCCCCCTTCTCACCTGCCCTGCCATCCCCCTGCCAACCCAATACCAGGCACTTTCACCCTCTTCCTGCCTAACCTGCTGTCCCCCTGCCAGCCCAATACCAGGCACTCTCACCCCCTTCCCACCTGCCCTGCCAACCCAATACCAGGCACTCTCACCCCCTTCCTTCCTTCCCTACCGTCCCCCTGCCAGCCCAATACCAGGCACTCTCACCCCCTTCCCACCTGCCCTGCCATCCCCCTGCCAGCCCAATACCGAGTACTTTGACCTTCTTCCTGTCTGCCCTGCTGCCCCCCTGCCAACCCAACACCAGGCACACTTACCCCGTTCCTGTCTGCCCTGCCGTCCCTTTAAAAGGTGGTAAACACCCGGGGAGGGCAGGAAGGATCAGTGATCATGTGATCACTGTATTTGGCTGTCACAATGCTCACGTGAGAGCACACTTCCAGTGATGCGTTTTGGTGCCACAAATGTGCTGCACAGGCAGCAACAGGTTAACATGTCAAAACGTATGTGGTCAATTCAGTAACGCGGTCATGTGACTCATTTGAATAACTGATCGCATTGTGTAAAAAAAAAAAAAAAAAAAATGTCCAATTCACCAAAAAAAAAAAAAGTGATATTTATCAGCCGGGTTTTGCTGGCAGTATCACATGCGGTATTGCTCAGCGTGGGGTTACCCCCCATTAATAAAAATCAGTGATGCAGCACTCACGCATCTGCACTCTTAACCCCCCCCTACAAGTCCCAGAAATACCTGTTGGTCCTGCCAGTAAAGTCCACCTAATTCAGCTTCCTGTAATGGGATGACAACGATGCTGCACTGCTTTTGGAATCAGAGCAGAGTTGTCGCTCTCATGTGGGCAGCGCTTGCCTGTAGTACAGTGGGAGGGCGAATTTGTTGCAGGGAGTGTGGCTATCAGCATTGTCACTGCTGATGCTCAAGCCTGCAGCCGTGTCATTTATCACCCACCCACACCTAGTCCCGCCCACCGCTTCCTAGTCCCGCCCACCGCTTCCTAGATTGGCAGCTCTGCTGAACCCCTCCCACTCTCAGCTGCAATGGAACCCTGTTCCTCTTGACTTCCTCCCCAGCTGCAGTACCACTATGTAAGAGCGCCACCTGCAGCGGAGAAGGCCGACTGCAGCTGCCTACAAGCAGCTAAATATAGAGGGATAAATATAGAAGGATCAATATAGAAGGATAAATATAGAAGGATTATTATAGAAGGATAAATATCGAGGGATAAATATAGAAGGATAAATATAGAAGGATGAATATAGAGAGATAACTATACAGGGATAAATATAGAGGGATAAATATAGAAGGATAAATATAGAGGGATAAATATAGAAGGATACATATAGAGAGATAAATATAGAGGGATAAATATAGGATGAATATAGAAGGATGGATATAGAAGGATGTATATAGAAGGAATACACATATAGGAGCTGTTCTACCTGTCAAAGGATTTACACTTGTGTCCATCCAGTTCTGAGATTTACACAGCTCTGCCACTATGCACAACCAGTAGGGTAACCTGAATTTTTATTTTATTTTCTTGCTTCAGTAACCCAGGTTACAGGTCTCTTGTCCCTCCCCCAGCCTGTGATTGGACAGTAAAAATAGAAGCAGAAAACTGATAAGCTAATTTCCCTGTCACTCTGCCCTCTCCTCCTGTCAGCATGTTCCTTGTTAGCACAGGAGCAAAAAACATTTGAAGCCGTTTAGGTCACTCACATGAGGCAGATGGCGTACGCTCCGGGCACAGACTCACTCTGGCGCACCAGGAACGCCCCATCCCTTCCATCGCGGATCAATAACTGCTCGGCGCTCGTCTGACTCAGATCAGGATGGTACCAGCACTCGCACATCTTCTTCCTTAAAGGGAAAGTACATATTCCATTGGCTGTGCTAAGTATAAGAAAATGTTTTCTTTTTTTTTTTATAATAAAGTCTGTATATACACTGTATGTGTATACATATATATATATATATATATATATATATATATATATATATATATATATATATATATGTGTATGTATGTATATATATATATACCTGCTCCCCATTCACACCTGAGACCTTGTAACACTAACGAGTCACATGACACCGGGGAGGGGAAATGGCTAATTGGGCCCAATTTGGAGATTTTCACTTAACCAATGGTAAATCGGCCAAAAATTTCCAAACGGTCAGCCACATGACAATATAACTCAGACGAGGTCACACGGTAGCAATAACAAATTTGCTTTACTTTATTAGAAATTATTTTGTTAAAAACATACAATGACTGTTCCAGAACCTCCTAGGTAGGTGAACGCAGAAGTGAGATGCTCACATGAGATATCAGAGCCGATCTTTCCAGGAAATAAGAAGAATAAAGAGGTTTTGGAGGAAACCACCAGAGTTAAATTAGGTCACACCTCACTGAATGTGTAAAATATAAAACTTGATTTATTTTTCTTATAATATAAAGCTGACATCCTCATCCACGGATTCCTGCAGAGGATCCTGAGGTTTCCCTGAACAATGAACAGTGACCTTCATATGTCTGAGGGGGCCGATACCAGTCAGCAAAGCCAGCAGCATGGGACCAGTAGAGCCTCTACTTTGTAATAGGGCCATTTTTCCCTTTGCCCCCCAATGTAAGAGAGCCAATCTCCCAATGTAAGGGGGACCTTCACTGACCCTCAATGTAGAGAGATCCTCCTCAAAATGACCACCAATGAAAGGGGGTCCATTCTCCAATGACCACAATAGAAGATTGCCACCCCCTGCTGACGCTCCTGCCTTTAGGGATATAAAGATCTATATAGAGGAATCAGAACCTCCTTCCTCCTGCTGGTGACCCCTCCAGTGATATAAAGATCTATATAGAGGAATTGGGATCTCCTTCCTCCCGCTGGTGATCCCTCTAGTCAGGGGCGTTGCTAGGTGGCAAAAAGGGGCTTCAGCCCGAAGTCAGATGCTGGCACGGGGGGGGTGTTCAGGGTGGTCGTGGCACGGGTTTTTTTTTTTTTTTTTGGCTGGGCGAGCTCACTTGCTGGTTGCTGCCTGGGGCTTACCAGTGCCCATCAATTTTGACCACTCTACCTGACACACTGACCATTACACTAACCTCACCTACATGACCTACATACACTGACCTACCTCACCTACATACACTGACATCCCTGACATGCATACACCTAACATACATACACTGACCTCACCTACATACACTGACCTACCTGACATGCATACACCTAACATACACACACTGACCTCACCTAAACCTACATACACTGACCTACCTAACATACATACACTGACATACCTAACATACATACACTGACCTCACCTACATACACTGACCTCACCTACATACACTGACCTACCTAACATATATACAATGACCTACCTACATACACTGACCTCACCTACATACACTGACCTACCTAACATACATTGACCTACCTATCATACATACACTATCCTCACCTACATACATGGGCGTCCGCAGCAGGGGGCAAGGGGGGTCAAGTGCCCCCCCCCCCCCCTGGAATCCCCAAGGTGTTGCCGCCACCGCTGCCATGCTACATCCACCGCTCTCTCCTCTGGTTCACAGCGCTGGCTCTGTGTTCGGCGGCCGTCTGTAACACTGTCCCGCCCCCCCCAGACCAGCTCGTGTGATAGTAGAGGTGAGCCGATCCAGCGCTGTGATCTAGAGGAGTAGATGCCCATCCGTGCCACAGTGCCTGAATAGGAGGATCGAGGGGGGGGGGGGGGCTGCAGTGCTCTCCTCCACCACCGCACTCTCCTGCCCCCCCCAGTGCTCTCCTCCTCCACCACACTCTCCTGCCCCCCCCCAGTGCTCTCCTCCACCACCGCACTCTCCTGCCCCCGTGCACTCTTCCACCACCACACTCTCCTGCCCCCCCCCCAGTGCTCTCCTCCACCACCACACTCTCCTGCCCCCCTCCCCCCAGTGCTCTCCTCCACCACCGCACTCTCCTGCCCCCCAGTGCTCTCCTCCTCCACCACACTCTCCTGCCCCCCTCCCCCCAGTGCTCTCCTCCACCACCGCACTCTCCTGCCCCCCAGTGCTCTCCTCCTCCACCACACTCTCCTGGCCCCCCCCAGTGCTCTCCTCCACCACCACACTCTCCTGCCCCCCTCCCCCCAGTGCTCTCCTCCACCACCGCACTCTCCTGCCCCCCAGTGCTCTCCTCCTCCACCACACTCTCCTGCCCCCCCCCCAGTGCTCTCCTCCACCACCGCACTCTCCTGCCCCCGTGCTCTCTTCCACCAATACACTCTCCTGCCCCCCCAGTGCTCTCCTCCACCACCACATTCTCCTGCCCCCCCAGTGCTCTCTTCCACCACCACACTCTCCTGCCCCCCCCCAGTGCTCTCCTCCACCACCACACTCTTCTGCCCCCCCCCAGTGCTCTCCTCCACCACCGCACTCTCCCCCCCCCCCAGTGCTCTCCTCCACCACCGCACTCTCCTGCCCCCCCCAGTGCTCTCCTCCACCACCGCACTCTCCTGCCCACCCAGTGCTCTCCTCCCCCACCGCACTCTCCTGCCCCCCCCAGTGCTCTCCTCCACACCACACTCTCCTGCCCCCCCCCCAGTGCTCTCCTCCACCACCGCACTCTCCTGTCCCCCCAGTGCTCTCCTCCACCACCACACTCTCCTGCCCCCCCCCAGTGCTCTCCTCCACCACCGCACTCCCCCCCCCCCCCCCCGTGCTCTCCTCCACCGCCACACTCTCCTGCCCCCCCCAGTGGTCTCCTCCACCACCACACTCTCCTGTCACCCCCTCCAGTGTTCTCCTCCACCACACTTTCCTGCCCCCCCCCCCACAGTGCTCTCCTCCACCACCACACTCGCCTGCCCCCCCCCCCCCCCCAGTTTTTTCCTCCCCTGTTCTTGCTGCTCTCCCGCTCTCCCCATCCTTCTCTAGCCACCATCCCAGTGCTCTCCCCCCCAGTGCTCTCCCACCTGTTCTCCCCCCTGTTCCCCCCAGTGCTCTCCACTCCACCCAGTGCTCCCCCCCTGTTCTCCCCCCCACAGTGCTCTCCACTCCCCCCCAGTCCTCTCCCCTCCGTGCTCTCCCCCCATTCTCCACCCCAGTGCTCTCCCCCCTGTTCTTTCCCCCCCCAGTGCCCTCCACTCCCCCCAGTGCTCTCCCCCAGTGCTCTCCTCCCCCCGCGCTCTCCTCTCTCCCCCTGTTCTTTCCCCCCCAGTGCTCTCCCCTCAGTGCTCTCCACTCCCCTCAGTGCTCTCCCCCCTGTTCTTTCTCCTCCCCCCAGTGCTCTTCAGCTCTCCCCATCACTCTCCAGCCCCCCATTCTCCCCATCCCTGTTCTTTCTGCCCCTGGTGCTCTCCAGCCCCCCCCCCCCAGTGCTCTCTACCCTCCGTGCTCTCCACCCCTGTTCTTTTTGGCTCCCCCCCAGCACTCTCCACTCCCCATCCCTGTACTCTCCACTCCCCCTGCATTTTGCCCCCACCCATGTGCTCTCGACCCCCCATAGTGCTCTCCAGTCCCCCGTGATTTCCACCCCTGTTCTTTCTGGCCCCCACTGGTGATCTCAAGCTCCCCCCCATTGCTCTCCACTTCCCCTGCTCTTTGTACCCCCCAGTACTCTCCAGCCTCTGTGCTCTCCACCCCTGTTTTTCTGCCCCCCCACACTCTTAGCCCCCCCCCAGTGCTCTCCACCACCCCACACTCTTAGCCCCCCCCAGTGCTCTCAGCCTACCGTGCTCTCTACCCCTGTTCTTGTTCGCCCCCCCCCCCCCAGTACTCTCCGCTCCCCACCCCTGTGATCTCCACTCCCCCTCGCTCTTTGCCCCCACCCATGTGTTCTCCAACCCCGCCAGTACTCTTTGCTCCCTCTTCTCTCCAACTCCCATTCAGTGCTCTCCACTTCCCCAGGACCAGAGGGCAGGCTGACTGGGGCCGGAAAATGAGGACAGCTGAAGGTGCAGGTGGACCACTCCATCTCACAGCAGACAGATCCTCTGGAAGGAGCACCATCCCCATCCAAAACGAGAACAGACCCGGCTGCTGGCTGTCATGAATATCCTGCTGGCATGCAAGGTACTGTACCGAGCATCAACAACACACCTTCCCACAGACGGGGACTGCAGACTGGGACAGGGGGCACAGGAGGGGCTGCAATGATGGGCACAGTGAGACTGCATTCACGGCACAGTGAGGCTGCATTTGATGGGCACAGTGAGGCTGCATTTGATGGGCACAGTGAGGCTGCATTTGATTGGCACAGTGAGGCTGCATTTGGTGGGCACAGTGAGGCTGCATTTGGTGGGCACAGTGAGGCTACATTTGGTGGGCACAGTGAGGCTGAATTTGATGGGCACTGGTGAGGCTGCATTGAGCTCTTGCATCAAGTCTGCAGTCTCTGACCATCTCCTGTATCATGTCTGCAGTCTCTGAGGGAGTCTGGAGAGGAGTCAAGAGTGGGAGCACCACCGGGATGGGGGTCATGGGAGAAGTCAGACTTGTGTGGACTGTGGACAGGAGACTATAGGATAAAACCTCCAAGCTGGAGTCGACTGACTGAGCCCTGCACAGTGCACCTGAGAGGAGGTCAGTGAAAGCACCGCCAGGCCAGTCGGGGGTCACTGATGTAAGGGGGGAGTGAATATGATAATAAAAAGGGCCATTGATATAAAGGGTTTTCTCCATATATTAGTAACCCACCCCCCTTACCTTAGAGTATTCTTTCTGCAGAAGGTGCCCCCCCACGTTCTGAGTTTCTGGGGTCCCCCTTGATGATTGATCACTTACCACTATTAACTGGAATTTGAATATATATATATATATATATATATATATATATTGTAGACATGTCACTGGAGAAGTGGTTGAGGGGGTGTACATCTCACCTAGGTTGCTACACAGTGTGAGATGGTAAATCCAGGATGGATCAGTTTCTCAGCAGCGATATGCTGCTGAGTTGTTATTTAATTTTGCCGGGCCTGGGTTTATATGGAATGGCAGGTAGGTTTGGTAGAGGGACCTGTCATTCCACATCCCCCGATCCAGTTCTGGGTTTGGGATCAGGTGAGCTTTGATCCTAATTAGCCTGGGAAGCTAAAGGCACTGCAGGGTCTGCAGGTGGTTGCTCTCAGCCAGGGAACGAACAATCTGTGTGTTGAAGGAAGCTGCAAGCACAGCCACTGCTGGAGCTAAAACTCACCCTGCGATATCCAGGCGAAAGACGCTGTGTTTGTAAGTGTCAGATAGGTGAGCAGAACCTGTTAGTAAGCGCCCAGCCGGGCTAGGACTTTTATTTTTGTTGTACTTAGAAAGCACGGTGTTGCTGTATATTTTGTTTGCTGGACTGTTTGTACCACGAATAAATGCCAAGATCTGCTTTATAAATTCCAAGTCTGCTGTGAACTGTGTCCAAACACACCCTACCCCGGGAAGATCCCTTACAATTGGTGGAGGTAGCGGGCAACGCGGTTGCTAGGGGCAACGGTGTGGACAGACTTGGCTACAGCTGCTGATGTCCTGGGTGAAAGCTGCAACTACACTCCAAAAACAGTCCAGCAACATGGAGGAGATGCTGAAGCAGTTTATGCAAGTGAGTTTGCAACAACAGCAGGCTCAGACAGAGGCCAATAGACGACATGAACAGTCCATGGCTGAACAACAGCAGGCGCAGACAGAGGCCAATAGACGACATGAACAGTCCATGGCTGCACAACAGCAGATGATGGCTGCACAACAGCGGATGCATAAGGAAGAGTTGCAAGCTTTGCGCCAAAGCCAACAACAACTTACCGAGCGCTTCCTACTGACCTGCAACGCTGGGTGGGACAAGGTGATCCTAGGAACGCAAACGAACTTGTCAACCTTGTGGAGAGGTTCCAGGCGACTGAGGACTACCTCCGTGATGTTCCTGCAGCATCTTCACCTCCCCGGAGCGCCAGATCTGTGCCGTCAGCTGGTAAGAGACTTCCATCTATTGGGGGAGTGTGGAGGGGTGCTGATGGGGGGAAAAGGGCTCAAGTGGTGTCTCAGGGACAAAAGACTGGTGATGGTCCCGGGTGGCTAAGGGGCTCTGAAAAGGACTCCTTGCCAAAGAGACCAGGCCCTATCCAGTGTTGGAGATGCCATGAGGCGGGACACGTGTCTGCCCATTGCCCTCTTACCTCTGAACCCATGGAATGTGACGCTAGCCGGCGTCAGTCGCTATTTGCGGAACCATCTTGTGCTGCAGTTCCTGGACTAGAGACTGAACCGCAAATCTGCAACATCACAATCAATGACTTTCCTGTTAAAGCGTTAATGGACTCAGGAAGCCTTGTAACCTTGGTGCATGCTAGCCTGGTGACTGGGGACTTAGAGTCTAAAAAGCATATGAGTGTTGTGTGCATACATGGTGATACAAAAGTGTACCCTATAGTGCTGGCTAAAGTCGGGACTGAACAAGGCACCGTACAATATGAAGTGGGTGTGGTTAAAAACCTCATGCATAATGTAATATTGGGGCGCGATTTTCCATTATTCTGGGCTCTTTGGGAAAAAAGAAAAATCCCCAAAAGGAGTGAGGATACCTCTAAGGGGGTTGCCTTGTCCACTGTGAATGATAAAAATGTGCAGGATGAAAATGATTGTTTTCCTTTGCAGGTCCTGGCTGGGGAGGAGGAGGCTCCTCCCACTGAGCAAAATATACTAGACTTAGAGGTGTCTAGCGATAATTTTGGGACTGCACAATTACAGGACCCCACTCTCAAAAATGCGAGAGAGCAGGTTGCTGTTATGAACGGGGTACCTCAGGAACCAGATGCTGAAAAAAGATTTCCACATTTTTCGGTGACTAATGATCTTTTCTATAGAGTCAATAAGGTTAAAGATGAGATTGTGGAACAGCTTCTGGTACCTAAGCCGTACCGGCGTCAGGTGCTTGACATGGCACATAACCATGTTCTTGGGGGACACTTGGGGACTGACAAAACGCGAGAGAGGGTTCTCCAGAGGTTTTTTTGGCCGGCCATATATGATGACATTAAAAAATACTGTGAGTCGTGCCCCACATGTCAGGTTAGTGCCCCAGTGTCACATTTTCGCAGTCCTTTGGTTTCGCTCCCTATTATAGAGGTGCCTTTTGAGCGTATTGCCATGGATTTAGTGGGTCCCATTGTAAAGTCAGCTAGAGGACACCAGTATATTTTGGTAGTCCTGGATTATGCGACCCGCTATCCTGAGGCTGTACCCTTAAGAAACACTGCATCTAAAACAATTGCACGTGAGTTGTTTTATATGTTCTCTAGGACTGGGATCCCCAAAGAAATCCTAACTGACCAAGGTACGCCATTTATGTCGAAAGTAATGAAGGAATTATGCAAACTATTTAAAATCTCACACATCCGTACCTCTGTGTACCACCCCCAGACGGACGGATTGGTGGAGAGATTTAATAAAACTTTGAAACATATGTTGAAGAAAGTGGTGGCAAAAGATGGTCGTGACTGGGATCATTTATTACCCTACCTCATGTTTGCTATTAGGGAGGTGCCCCAAGCGTCCACAGGGTTCTCACCATTCGAGTTGGTCTATGGTCATCACCCTAGGGGTCTACTGGACATTGCAAAAGAGACATGGGAGAATGAGTCCACCCCATACAAGAGTGTTATTGAGCATGTAGCACAAATGCAGGACCGTATAGCCACTGTAATGCCCCTGGTAAGGGAACACCTCCAGAGGGCTCAAGAGGCCCAAAGTAGAATTTACAACCGGTCCGCAAGAATCAGGACATTCAACCCAGGCGATAGGGTCCTTATACTAGTCCCCACTGTTGAGAGTAAATTCTTGGCGAAGTGGCAAGGTCCTTATGAAATTGTTGAAAAGATCAGTGAGGTGAACTACAAGGTGCACCAACCAGGTAGAAGGAAGCCTTTCCAAGTTTATCACATAAACTTGATCAAGCCCTGGAAAGACAGGGAATCCTTGGTGGCGACAAATACTGTTAATGATTTGTCACAACCAATCCCTCCAGTCAAGGTAGGTGATACTCTATCAGTGTCACAGAAACAGGAGGCTCAGGAATTTTTACAGAAAAACAAAAACAAGTTCTCTGACCTCCCAGGGCGTACACACCTCATCCATCATCACATTGAAACTGAGCCTAGAAGCAGAGTAAACCTTAAGCCCTATAGGATACCGGAGGCACGTAGGGAAGCCGTATCTGCCGAGGTAAAACGTATGCTTGATCTGGGGGTAATTGAGGTGTCACAGAGTGAATGGTCCAGCCCAATTGTGCTAATCCCAAAGCCCAATGGAACTTGGAGGTTCTGTAACGATTTCAGAAAGTTGAATGAGATCTCCAAGTTCGATGCATATCCTATGCCCAGGGTAGATGAGTTGATTGAGAAGTTGGGTAACGCCAGGTACATAACCACTCTCGATCTCACAAAGGGCTACTGGCAGATTCCACTTTCTGGTGAGGCTAAAGAGAAAACTGCATTCTCCACCCCTGATGGGCTATTCCAGTATGTAGTGATGCCATTCGGGTTACATGGAGCGCCTGCAACTTTCCAGAGGTTGATGGACTTGATTCTGCGACCACATCGTGATTACTCAGCTGCCTACCTCGATGATGTGGTCATTTTTAGCCCTGATTGGGAAAGTCACCTCTGTAAGGTACAGGCCGTGTTGGATGCCATAAGTGATGCGGGGTTGACCATAAATGCCGAGAAGTGTGCTCTAGCCCTAGAAGAGGCCAAATATCTGGGCTACATTATTGGGAGAGGGTTGATTAAGCCACAGCTAAATAAAATTGAGGCAATACAGAATTGGCCTAGACCCCTGACAAGGAAACAGGTTAGAGCTTTCCTGGGTATTACGGGGTATTACCGTAGATTTGTGCCGAACTTTGCCTCAGTTGCTGCTCCACTAACTGACTTGACAAAGGGCGGAAAGACAGCAATGGTCACGTGGACCCCAGAGGCCGAGAAGGCTTTCCAAAGCCTTAAGTCTGCCTTGTGCCAACCACCTGTGTTAGTTACCCCCGATTTCAGGCGAGAATTTCTGGTCCAGACAGATGCCTCTAACACAGGCTTAGGTGCAGTACTCTCACAAGTAGTGAATGGTGAGGAGCATCCAGTGACGTACTTGAGTAGAAAACTAACCCCGGCCGAGAAAAATTATGCCATTGTGGAGCGAGAATGTTTGGCAGTAAAGTGGGCCCTAGAATCGTTAAAGTATTACTTGCTAGGCAGGAAATTCAAGTTGGTGACAGACCATGCCCCCCTAACATGGATGAAGTTAAACAAGGAGAGAAATGCAAGAGTGACTAGATGGTTTCTCTCCCTACAAAACTTTAATTTCACTGTGGAACACAGGCCAGGGAAATTACAGGCAAATGCTGACGCATTGTCAAGGGTAAGTTGTCTGTGGGGACAAAAGGCTCAGCCCTCCGGTCTGAAAAAGAGGGGGGGGATATGTAGACATGTCACTGGAGAAGTGGTTGAGGGGGTGTACATCTCACCTAGGTTGCTACACAGTGTGAGATGGTAAATCCAGGATGGATCAGTTTCTCAGCAGCGATATGCTGCTGAGTTGTTATTTAATTTTGCCGGGCCTGGGTTTATATGGAATGGCAGGTAGGTTTGGTAGAGGGACCTGTCATTCCACATCCCCCGATCCAGTTCTGGGTTTGGGATCAGGTGAGCTTTGATCCTAATTAGCCTGGGAAGCTAAAGGCACTGCAGGGTCTGCAGGTGGTTGCTCTCAGCCAGGGAACGAACAATCTGTGTGTTGAAGGAAGCTGCAAGCACAGCCACTGCTGGAGCTAAAACTCACCCTGCGATATCCAGGCGAAAGACGCTGTGTTTGTAAGTGTCAGATAGGTGAGCAGAACCTGTTAGTAAGCGCCCAGCCGGGCTAGGACTTTTATTTTTGTTGTACTTAGAAAGCACGGTGTTGCTGTATATTTTGTTTGCTGGACTGTTTGTACCACGAATAAATGCCAAGATCTGCTTTATAAATTCCAAGTCTGCTGTGAACTGTGTCCAAACACACCCTACCCCGGGAAGATCCCTTACAATATATATATATATATATATATATATATATATATATATATATATATATATATATATATATATATATATATATATATATATATATAGATAGATATATAAGGTTACTCAGGTGGCTGCGTACCATGCCCATATAGCCTAGAGAATGTACATCTTTTTACATTGCAATACATCTGTTGTTGCCATATTTTTATCTTGATGAAAACAGCCTATACAGTGACAGTATGAGATCAAAATATGGCCACAACAGATGTATTGCAATGTAAAAAGATGTACATTCTCTAGGCTATATGGGCATGGAACACAGCCGCCAGAGTAACTTCCAATACAAAGTGAAGATGAATTATCTGTTATATAAAACATATGTATTACCAGTGGAAAGATTTTCATGAGATTGTCGAAAAGGGGCGGAGCATGAGTGGCCTTGAAATGATGCCCCCCCTTGGAAAAAGTTCTGCGGACGCCCATGCCTACATACACTGTCCTCACCTACATACACTGACCTCACCTAACATACATACACTGACCTCACCTAACATACATACACTGACCTCACCTAACATACATACACTAACCTCACCTAACATACATACACTGACCTCACCTAACATACATACACTGACCTACCTAACATACATACACTGACCTCACCTGCATACACTGACCTACCTAACATACATACACTGATCTCACCTACATACATACACTTACCTACCTAACATACATACACCTACCTAAAATACATACACTGACCTACCTAACATATATACACTGACCTACCTAACATACATACACTGACCTCACCTACATACATACATACACTGACCTCACCTAACATACATACACTGACCTACCTAACATACATACATTGACCTCACCTACATACACTGACCTACCTAACATACATACACTGACCTACCTAACATACATACACTGACCTACCTAACATACATACACTGACCTACCTACATACACTGACCTCATATACATTGACCTACCTAACATACATACACTGTCCTCACCTACATACATACACTGACCTACCTAACATACATACACTGACCTAACTAACATACACCTACCTACCTAACATACACTGACCTACCTGACATGCATACAATTACACCTACCTAACATACACTGACCTTGCCACCAAGATCTTCTTTATTCTGCCATCCGCCCCCAGCGCAGTCACTGACAGATCACCCGACCGCTCCTCCGCTGCCATGAGGATCTTTCCGAGCGCCGAGCGGGGATCTCAGTGAAGTGGTGCGACGCAGCGGCGGCATTGTAATTCCCGCCTTCTGGATCATGCAGTGCTTATGATGGACGTCGCACGTCCAGCGGTCCCGCCATTGGACCAGTGGGACTTCCATCATAGCTCCAGAAGGCGGGACCTGGCTGCTAGGTTACTCGGCGGATCAGATCGGTCCCCACTCGGCAGCGGCCGGCGGTGCTCAGGGCTAGCAATTGGATAGAGCCTTCCTGAGACTCAGGGCTTTTCGGGGACCCATTCGGGGCTCCAGCCCCCCCTAGCCACCCCCTGCTGACGCCCCTGCCTTTAGTGATATAAAGATCTATATAGAGGAATTGGGATCTCCTTTCTCCCGCTGGTGATCCCTCTAGTGATATAAAGATCTATATAGAGGAATCAGGACCTCCTTCCTCCTGCCAGTGACCCCTCTAGTGATATAAAGATCTATATAGAGGAATCAGGACCTCCTTCCTCCTGCCAGTGACCCCTCTAGTGATATAAAGATCTATATAGAGGAATCAGGACCTCCTTCCCCCTGCCGGTGACCCCTCTAGTGATATAAAGATCTATATAGAGGAATCGGGACCTCCTTCCCCCCGCTGGTGATCCCTCTAGTGATATAAAGATCTATATAGAGGAATCAGGACCTCCTTCCTCCTGCTGGTGACCCCTCTAGTGATATAAAGATCTATATAGAGGATTAAGGACCTCCTTCCTCCTGCCGGTGACCCCTCTAATGATATAAAGATCTATATAGAGGAATCGGGACCTCCTTCCTCCCGCTGGTGACCCCTCTAGTGATATAAAGATCTATATAGAGGAATCTGGACCTCCTTCCTCCCGCTGGTGACCCCTCTAGTGATATAAAGATCTATATAGAGGAATCGGGACCTCCTTCCTCTGGCTTATGACCCCTCTAGCAGGGGCGGACTGACAACTCATGGGGCCACACAGTATACACACACACAGTATACAATTACATAGTATACACATACATGTACACATAGTATTCACAGACATGTTTCTATTGGCTGAGAAGGTACTGGAGAGGTGGGGCAGCTATAATCTAAGGATTTTTAGACCAAAAGGATGTTGGTAAGGGTCTTGTATTGAGTCATTTGTTGCTGGATACAAAGTAACGAAAGGAATGCTTTATATTGATCAATGAATCCTTTTATACATATATTCTTTAAACTCTATAGCTAAAGCTTTACTTCCATGTTATGCTGATTGCAGCAACTATGTTACATTCACACATTGCAGGTCATTTCTTATAAAAGATGCAAATCTCACCACAATAGTGCTTAAAAATCTTCCCCCCTCCCCCTCCCTTCAACTAATGCTGACTCGATATATTTCATAAGTAACATTTTTTTTTTTACAGCTTAATGTTGTTTAACATTAACATAAATGTGTGTATATATATATATATATATATATATATATATATATATATATATATATATATATATATATATATATACTTCTTTGTTCAGCAGCCCCACCACTCTAGCCTGGAGAACTCGGTACACTGTAGATCGGCCCTGCTGGGCTGTTCCACTTTCTGACCTCGCTGGGATGTCCTTAATTAGAGCCCCGGTGATGGTGAGGGTTTTTTTTGGCACATGGGTTACCCCCAGTTGGATTTGGCCTTTTTCACACTTTTAAACTTATGTGGCGAATATTCAATCTTTCATCATCGACATGCAAGTCTGTCCTTGGACTTGGTTTCCATAATGGACAAATGCTACTTTGTTTTTGCCTTGATATGCTGCATTGGTTTAAACCTTATCTATTTGCGTTTATAGTATGGATGTCTGCATCTATTGATACACCCCTGAAGAAGGAAATCATTTCTGAAACACGTTGGGTGTGAAGCCTGCATTCTATATTGCAGTGCCTCAGGAACCTCATAACATCCAGTCATTATGTCATGTTGTCATGTAATTCTGTTAGCCACTTCTTTTTGCAGCAACTATAAATGATTACAAAAAATACATAACATACAGATGTTATGTATTTTTTGTAATCATTTATAGTATAATACATTTCTATTTCTAAATATAATACATATTTTGTTTGTAGTTGTTATATCAAACTAAAGATATGTTGGTATTGCGCTGTCCCTATATTAAATAACCCTCCGAGGGTGATAAGTATAATGCCTAGTTACATAAATCAATAGTGTAATATAAAAATATATATCTATAAATGTCTACTGAATAGTATCAAAAAGTGCAAAGTGCTACATTAAATAAAATAAAATAAACACACCACAGAGGTGATAAAATCCAAATAAATGAAAATCAAGTGAACAAAGGTAAGTAACTAAAAACAGTCTCTTAAAAGATTACTAAAGTTGTTATATCACCACTGGGGCCATTAAAATCCCATAAGGGGGAACCCTGTTCTTTGTATATAGAGGAATCAGGACCTCCTTCCTCCTGCTGGTGATCCCTCTAGTGATATAAAGATCTATATAGAGGAATCAGGATCTCTTTCTTCCCGCTGGTGACCCCTCTAGTGATATAAAGATCTATATAGAGGAGCCAGAAACTCCTCCTTCCTGCTAGTGACCCCTCTAGTGATATAAAGATCTAAATAGATGAATCAGGACCTCCTTCCTACTGCTGGTGACCCCTCTAGCGATATAAAGATCTAAATAGAGGAATCAGGACCTCCTTCCTCCCGCTGGTGACCCCCCTAATGATATAAAGATCTACATAGAGGAATCAGGACCTCCTTCCTCCTGCTGGTGACCCCTCTAATGATATAAAGATCTATATAGAGGAGCCAGGAACTCCTTCTTCCTGCTGGTGACCCCTTCAGAGATGTCCCCAAAGACCCTATAGACTTCCCACACATTGAACGAATTGCTAAATGTTCTTTAACATGGTTCTGTTCGCTCTTGGAAAGCTATCTTCTGAAGTTCACCATCAATAAGCAAAGTATGCAAATTTAGACATACCCCGCACACAAACAAGAAACCAAATGAGCGCCAACCTACATCCTAAGTTGTGAAGCTGTTCTCAGACGAGGTCGGCTGAATGCTCGAGGTCATGTATAGGCTGTGTGTACGCAGTATACGGCTACCAGTGTATAAAGCCTGGCACATGTGCTCACCTTCTGTCGTTTTGGCTTATGGCGGTCACATAGACGTTCTCTCTCTCTCTGTTGCATAAGCTGCTGTAGATTGCATGGTGTTCGGCAAGGAGTGAGAAGGAAGGAAGACATTAAATACATCATAACCCACAAAAACCGAGGCTCTCAAACAAGCATGCAACCTGAGAGGTGGAAAGACGCAAAAAATGGGCACAGAGCCAGAAATGGCAAAAATGTTCTTCAAGAACAGAAAAACGTATGTCGGCAGTGGTAGTGCGACAAATAGGAGATACATTAAAGCACATGATAAGCTGGATTCTACATGAACTGACGCTTTTCAGAATTTCAAGAATGTTAACGTAGATTTAAACCCAATACTAGAATCTCACAGGAGCTTTAACATTTGTTATAAAATCCATTTTCAATCATTTTACATTTGCAGCTTTCATTAACCCCTTTCCCTCCCTAAGGGTAAAAAAAAAATGTTAATGCCTAAGCACAATTTTACAACTTTGACCTGTGTTAATAAAACCGTACATCTCATCACAGCTACTTTGTGCCTCCAGGGTGGATTATACCACGTTTGTTTCAGGAAAAAATTGGGCTTTCATTTGGTACAGTAGTAAATAGTAATTGTTATCTTCTGGGTTTTTTTTCCATTATCAAAAGAAAACTGGACCAAAAGACCAAAAATCTATTTTCTTTTAGATTTTGCTGTATATTTCTTGCTACTACCATAACCTACCACCAAAGAACAACCCAAAATAAATTCTCCTACTCCTGACGATTGCAGGGATACCACATACTGTATGTGTATGTTATTTGTACCCGGTGAGTACAGCCCAAAAGCAATAGTGTGCATTTTGCTTCTTTTTTTTTTTTCATCCTACCTAAAACACACTGACACTGATGCTAAGTAAAAAATAAATAAATAAATAAAACCTGCCCAAAATATACTGATCCTGACCTGGACCTTTGACCCAAACACTAACCCTGGCCCTGACCAATATCAAATCTAGATCTAGCTATTTTTTCTTTATTTTTATTTTATTTTTTCTTTATTTATTTATTTTACACACACTTTTTTTTTTTCAATTAACAATTTTTTATTGGTATTTTCAAAAGGTTAACAATTACACAGCCGTGCAAGACTTAATGGTATCAGGTTTAAAGATATACACACACTTTTTATTTCCTTCTCTGCAAGGAAAGAGAAAGATTTATTATTATTATACACAATTTATATAGCGCCAACAGTTTACGCAGCACTTTACAATGTAAATTGTATCTTTCCTCGCCATTCACAGAGTGAAAAACACAGGGATGGGCTTCACAGTAACTGATCATCACCCTTACTTGACCCAAACACAAACCCTGGCACTGACCCAGATCAAATCTTGATTTAGTTATTTTTTCCTTATTTTTCTTTTATTTGTTATTATGTATTTATTTTATTTTTTAGTTGTTTATTTATTTTATACACAAACACAAGCCCTAGCACTGACCCAGATCAAATCTAGATCTAGCTATTTTTTCTTTATTTTTATTTTCTTTATTTATTTTACACACACTTTTTATTTCCTTCTCTGCAAGGAAATAGAAAGATATATTGTATCTTTCCTCTTCATTCACAGAGAGAAAAACACAGGGATGGGCTTCACAGTAACTGATCATCACCCTTACATGACCCAAACACAAACCCTGGCACGGACCCAGATCAAATCTTGATCTAGCTATTTTATTTTATTATGTATTTATTTTAGTTTATTTTTTATTTGTTTATTTATTTTACACATACTTTTTTTCCTTCTGTGCAAGGAAATATAAAGATATATTGTATCTTTCCTCTCCATTCACAGAGAGAAAAACACAGTTTTTTTTTCTTTATTTTTCTTTTATTTGTTATTATGCATTTATTTTATTTTTTATTTTACACACAAACACTAACCCTGGCACTGACCAAGATCAAATCTAGATCTAGCTATTTTTTCTTTATTATTATTTTAGTTTTTATTTATTTATTTTACACGCACTTTTTTTTCCTTCTGTGCAAGGAAAGAGAAAGATACATTGTACCTTTACTTTCCATTCACAGAGAGAAAAACACAGGGATGGGCTTCACAGTAACTAATCATCACCCTTACTTGACCCAAACACTAACCCTGGCACTGACCCAGATCAAATCTTGATCTAGCTATTTATTTATTTTTATTTTATTTTGTATTATGTATTTATTTTATATTATTTGTTTATTTTACACACACTTTTTTTTCCTCTCTGCAAGGAAAAAGAAAGATACATTGTATCTTTCCTCTCCATTCACAGAGAGAAAAACACAGGGACGGGCTTCACAGTAATTGATCATCACTAAGGATGAGCCGAACACCCCCCGGTTCGGTTCGCACCAGAACCTGTGAACAGACCTAAACTTCGTGTGAACTTTAGAACCCTATTAACCTCCTCGCGCCCGCCCTATAGCCGAATTACGGCCGTAGAGCAGGCGCGTTCGTTTGGGCGGTCGTCCCTGGACGGCCTGATGTTTACTTCCGCAATGCGCGCCGCCGCGGGCGCGCATCGCGGAAGTTCTGTGTTCGCCGTGTCCCCCGGGGACAGGCAAACACAGATCGCTGTAAACGGCCAATCACAGCGGCCGTTTACAGCGTGATCGGCGTGTCCAATGGGAGATGATCTCATATGTAAACATATGAGATCATCTCGCAGCGCCGCTCTCCTTCCTCGCACAGACAGTGCGAGAGGGGAGAGATGAACGGCTGCAGCGGCAGCCGTTCTGATTCTGGAAAAAAAAATAATTAAAAAAATGAAATAAAAAGTGCCATCCGCCCCCAGCAGTGCCATCCGCCCCCAGCAGTGCCATCCGCCCCCAGCAGTGCTATCTGCCCCAGTGCCATCCACCCCAGTGCTACCTGCCCCCAGTGCCATCCACCCCAGTGCTACCTGCCCCCAGTGCCATCCACCCCAGTGCTACCTGCCCCTAGTGCCATCCACCCCAGTGCTACCTGCCCCTAGTGCCATCCACCCCAGTGCTACCTGCCCCCAGTGCCATCCACCCCAGTGCTACCTGCCCCCAGTGCCACCTGCCGTCAGTGCCACCTGCCGTCAGTGCCACCTGCCCCCAGTGCCACCTGCCCCCAGTGCCACCTGCCGTCAGTGCCACCTGCCGTCAGTGCCACGTGTCATCAGTGCCACATAGTGCCATCTGTCATCAGTGCCACGTATCAGTGCCATTTGTCATCAGTGCCACCTGTCAGTGTCACGTGCCATCTGTTGTCAGTGTCACGTGTCATCAATGCCACTTATCAGTGCCATCTGTCATCAGTGTCACGCGTCATCGGTGGCATGTATTAGTGCCATCTGTCATCGGTGGCACATATTAGAGCCACGTATTAGTGCCATCTGTCATCGGTGCCACGTTTCAGTGCCACGTGTCATCAGTGCCACGTATTAGTGCCACGTGTCATCAGTGCCACGTATAAGTGCCACGCGTCATCAGTGCCACATATTAGTGCCATCTGTCATCAGTGCCACATATTAGTGCCATCTGTCATCAGTGCCACCTGTCATCATTGCCACGTATCAGTGCCATCTGTCATCAGTGTCACGTGTCATTGTCCTGGTGCTTCAAAAGTGTAATAAATAGTCAACAAGTTAGATGTGTAACTTATGTTCCTAGAACACATGATGGCGCTACCTGCATGTTGGGCCTCTCTATGTGGCCAGGCTGTGAAAAAGTCCCACACATGTGGTATTGTAATACTCAGGAGGAGTAGCAGAATTTTTTGGGGGGTGTCATTTGTGGTATACACATGCCACGTGAGAGAAATAACCTATTACAATGACAATTTTGTGGAGAAAAAAAAAAAATGAAAAATCTTAATTTTGCAAAGAATTGTGGGAAAAAAATGACAACATCAAAAAGCTCACTATACCTCTTACTAAATACCTTGGAATGTCTACTTTCCAAAAAGGGGTCATTTGGGGGGTATTTGTACTTTCCTGACTTGTTCGGGTCACAAGAAGCGAGATAGGCCACCAGTACATCAGATGTGATCAATTTTGTGCGATTCGCACCACAGCTTGTAGACTCTCTAACTTTCACAAAGACCAAATAATATCCACTAATTTGGGTTATTTTTACCAAAGACATGTAGCAGTATAAATTGTGACCAAAATTTATGAAGAAAAATTAATAATTTGCATAATTCTGTCACAGAAACAAAGAAATATGCGTTTTTTTTCAAAATTTTCGGTCTTTTTTCATTTATAGCGCAAAAAATAAAAACCCCAGAGGTGATCAAATACCACCAAAAGAAAGCTCTATTTGTGGGAAAAAAAGGACAAAAAATTCATTTGGGTACAGTGTTGCATGACTGAGTAATTGTCATTCAAAGTGTGAGAGCACCGAAAGCTGAAAATTGGTCTGGGCAGGAAGGTGTTTAAGTGCCCTGTAAGCAAGTGGTTAAAGTATATGGGACTCGAACGTTCAAAATCTAAAGTGCTAATTTTAAAGGCTAATATGCAAGTTACTGTCCTAAAAAGTGTTTGGGGACCTGGGTCCTGCCCCAGGGGATATGTATCAATGCAAAAAAAAGTTTTAAAAACTGACTTTTTTTCAGGAGCAGTGATTTTAATAATGATTAAAGTGAAACAATAAAAGTGTAATATTCCTTTAAATTTCATACCTGGGCGGTGTCTATAGTATGCCTGTGAAGGGGCACATGTTTCTCGTGCTTAGAACTGTCCCTGCACAAAGTGTAATTTCTGCAGAAAAAAAAGTCATTTAAAATCACTCGCGGCTATAATGAATTGTCAGCTCCCGTAATACAGAGAACACTCATTGAAAGTCATTGAT
This sequence comes from Lithobates pipiens, assembly GCF_037356315.1. Lineage (NCBI taxonomy): Eukaryota > Metazoa > Chordata > Amphibia > Anura > Ranidae > Lithobates > Lithobates pipiens. The sequence goes on along the minus strand of NW_027507685.1, from coordinate 113,111,888 downwards.
AAAAAAAAAAAGCGTGGGGTTCCCCCAAAATATGCATACCAGACCCTTCAGGTCTAGTATGGATATTAAGGGGAACCCCGCGTCAAATGTAAAAAAAAAATTTGACGTGGGAGTCCCCCTAAAAATCCATACCAGACCCTTTATCCGAGCACCCAACCTGGCAGGCCGCAGGAAAAGAGGGGGGGACGAGAGAGCGCCCCCCTCCTGAACCGTACCAGGCCACATGCCCTCAACATTGGGAGGATGCTTTGGGGGCTTTGGGGGTAGGGGGCGGGGTCAGGTGACGGGTGGCCCCGCCCTCCTCATATAAGAAACGTCAGGCCACTTGGATCCCCGCAGTGTCTCCTCCGTGGAGACAGAAGATGGATGGATTTTTTTTTTAAATTTGACCCTTCAGGTCTAGTATGGATATCTAGGGGGAACCCCATGTCATTTTTTTTTTTTTAATTTGACGCAGGGTTCCCCTTAATATCCATACCAGACCTGAAGGGCCTGGTAATTGAATTTGGGGGAACCCCACGCTTTTTAAAATTTTTAAAAAAAATTTTATCAATGAATTTTAATGAGTGTTCTCTGTATTACGGGAGCCGACAATTCATTATAGCCGCGAGTGATTTTAAATGAATTTTTTTTCTGCAGAAATGACACTTTGCGCAGGGACAGTTCTAAGCACGGGAAACATGCACCCCTTCACAGGCATACTATAGACACCCCCCAGGTACGAAATTTAAAGGAATATTACACTTTTATTGTTTCACTTTAATCATTATTAAAATCACTGCTCCCGAAAAAAAATGCAGTTTTTAAAACTTTTTTTTGCAGTGATCCATGTCCCCTGGGGCAGGACCCAGGTCCCCAAACACTTTTTAGGACAGTAACGGGCATATTAGCCTTTAAAATTAGCACTTTAAATTTCTCCCATAGACTTGTACAGGGTGTTCCGTGGCTTTTCGAATTTGCCGCAAACACCCCAAATTGTTCACTGTTTGCTGAACAGGCGAACAGGCAATGTTCGAGTCGAACATAAGCTCATCCCTGGTCATCACCCTTACTTGACCCAAAACCCTGGTACTGACTATTTTTTATTATTTATTTATTTTATTTTATTGTTAATTTATTTTACGCACACTTTTATTTCCTTCTCTGCAAAAAAAGAGAAAGATGCATTGTATCTTTCTTCTCCATTCACAGAGGGAAAAAACAGGGACCGGCTTCACAGTAACTGATCATCACCCTTACTTGACCCAAACGCTAACCCTGGTACTGACCCAGATCAAATCTTGATCTAACTATTTTTTATTTATTTTTATTTTATTTTTTATTATGTATTTATTTTATATTATCACAGAGAGAAAAACACAGGGACGGGCTTCACAGTGACTAATCAGTGTGGTAGCCAATCGAAGGCTTCCACGGAAATCAGGTGACCCCGAATCGGGAGATCTGGGTCCCGATTGTCAGTACGGGGTCCCAGGGCTCTTGGTGAGACCCTGATCTCTGTACTGGGAGCACAATGTGCGAGCGCTCCCAGCACAAAGGGAGATTTGCATATATGTGGCCCAAATGGAAAAAAAGACCAGTGCAGTGCGGACACATATATGTGTTGCGTCGGCAGGAAGGGGTTAAAAGACTCCTTAGTGATCCTGCCATGAAGGTCTGTGTTCAGGCACTTCCTGTTATAGGGTGACAACGCTCTGTCAATGTCTGGCAATTCTGCTTCTGCGTTGTCACCTATCACAGAGGTTTCCAATGAAGACCAGAAGAAAAAACAGAAAAGTAGATGCACTAGAATGGGACTTTTGAGGCACTCCATAGAGCTGAAAACACCCTTCCTTTGATATCAATAGTCATAAAATGGATTTGTCCACATTAATCCACAAAATATCATAGGACATCCAAATACAATACAAATGCCAAAATGTCAATGGGATAAAGCAAAACGCTGTATCAAAAGTTGTTGATTCCTTGTGGTCCGACGCGTTTCGTGGATTTGCTCCGCTTCTTTAGGAGCCGTAAAAGTGCTCATTCATACAATAATCTGAACAGAAAAAAATGAAGATTAATCAGAATTCATCATCCCGGTAATTATATTATTAGGGTGACACCCCCTAGCACATTCCCCCCCCCCCCCCCATCTATGATGTGCTAGTGGGTGTCACCCTAATAATATAATTATCGGGACGATGAATTTTGAATAATTTTGATTGTTTTTGTTTAGATTATAGTGTGAACGATTATTAAAAACTCATAATCCCGGTAATTATATTATTAGGGTGACACCTCCTAGCAGATTCTCCCCCCATCTATGATTTGCTAGTGGGTGTCACCCTAATAATATAATTATCGGGATAATGAATTATGAATTTTTTTATAATCTTTCACACAATAATCTAAACAAAAACAATCAAAATTATTCAAAATGCATTGTCCCGATAATTATATTATTAGGGTGACACCCACTAGCACATCATAGCTGGGGGGGGGGGGATGTGCAAGGGAGTGTCACCCTAATAATATAATTATGGGGACTAATGAATTTTGAATAATCTTGATTGTTTCTGTTCAGATTATTGTACAAAAAAGCACTTTTACGGCTCTTGAAGAAACAGATCAAGTCCATGAAACGCCGGGCCACAAGAAATCGATTACTTTTGATACAATGTTTTGCTTGATTCCATTGATGTTTTAACATTTGTACTGTATTTGGATGTCCTGTGATATGTGTGGATTAATGTGGAAACTATTGATATCAAACAAATGGTGGGCCTCAGAAGTCCCAGTCCAGTGCATTTTCTTTTTTTTTGTTTGATAACATAACATAACTTTTATGGGGGGAAAGAGGGTCAGGGCCAGGACACTCTTGATTAGTTGCAATTTCAATTAGCAGACTCCGAGACCTCAATAGGAGGACAGCTGTACAGGGAAAGGCCCCAGCAAGGCGCTGCATCTGCACGTGCAGGAATGCCGTCTCCTATGGCAACAGCCTTTAACAGTTCCTTACACAAAGAGTAGCAGTTCTTTTACCTTCACTACAACTTTTCCTTGTAGTTCTTCAGCCCACTGAGCTTCTGGTCCCTCTTACTAGACCCGCTGATTCACTGTCACTGAATCCCTTGAGCTCCTACAATCTCCACGGTGGTATCTTCCTCAAGCGTCACCCTCGCTTCTCTGCTGGGTCCCTAGTTTGGCCCTCCCGATACTTCTCAAGCTTCACCCCTGCCGGCCTGCTCCATCCCTGGCTTGACACACAAGGCTGAGCTGCAAGCGTCACCTCTGCTGTCTGGGTTCCTGACTTGATCACCATCTGAAGTTTCCCCGATTCTCCACCATGCCCGTTTGGTGAGAAAACTGCTTCGGCACTTGCTTCAGTTACTCACTGTGGTCTCCGGTAATAAGGTGGCTGGTCCGTGGCGTCAGCTTCCCCTCTACCTCCGACCACGACAGGTTCTCCGGCACTTCTGGTTGGACTGCAAGCCACAATCCCAACCCTGTGCTGCTCTCTGTTGCTTCAGGATAGGCCCTCAGACAGCCTAGCAGCCAGATGTCTCCGGGATAGGCCCAATCTCTGGCCTAGCAGCCCGGGGCAACATGACACATGTCCACCCAGACAGCCATCCAGGTGGCACAGAACATAGATCACCTGACTCCACCCAAATATATAGGATCTCCCAGCAGGCCAAGGGAACCAAGAAAACCCCTACCCATTGGCTGAGATACCTCATATACCCATAACCTGATCTTGGTTTTCTAGTACCACAAAGTACCCGGCCACCGAGCGGTAGAAGAGAAAAGTTCAACAAGGCCAAACTTAGGGAGAAATAAATGGATCTCTAACAATCATCCAGGATAAATACTCCTGGCAATTAAATTTGTGAGGAGCAGCACTACCTAAACTCAAGGGTGCTACATCAAATATAGATTTTTGGGTATATCATGTGGCAATATGGGTTGGCAGTCTGGTATCTGTCAATGTTTTTGTTCTTTTGTAAAACACCCAGAACTGCTAATCTTTGGCAGGCTTTCAGTGATCTAGCCTGATTTTTGATAGATGAATGCTGAGACATTCACCTCTAGATCCAAAGGTTAAGTCCTGTTCTTCCCATCCCCATCCCATAATCCCCTGAAGCCTCCTAACTAAGCTTCTTCAGAAATACATCCATAAGTCAATGTTGCCACTTGCTTCTGCCTTACAGGATTCGTCGGCTAATTGGATTCCATGTCCCCCTTCCCACCTGTCAGGCTGAGGGTCAAAACTATATAAAGAGCTACTAATTAGTATATGACGATTACCAATTCACCCCAAGGGCACCATCACCGTACAGAGCCGAGTTCAGGTAATCAACTCATACTTATTTGTTCAATGAATTTTGATATTTCTGGAGGAGTTTGTTAGATTGAAGTAGAGTTAACATTGCTGGAAGATTCAATGTATCTCAATGTAACATAATAATAATCCTGGTTCCTCTATAAAGATCTATAGATCACGAGAGGGATCAGGTCCTAATTCCACTATATAGATCTTTACATCTCTAGAGGGGTCACCAGTGAGAGGAAGGAGGTCCTGATTCCTCTATATAGATCTTTATATCACTAGAAGGGTCACCAGCAGGATGGATGAGGTGCTGATTCCTCTATATATATCTATATATCACTAGAGGGGTCACCAACAGGAGGAAGGAGGTCCTGATTCCTCTATATAGATATTTATATCGCTAGAGGGGTCACCAGCAGGAGGTCCCAATTCCTCTATATAGATCTTTATGTCACTAGAGGGATCATCAGCGAGAGGAATGAGGTCCCGATTTCTCTACATAGACCTTTATATTATTAGAGGGATCACCAGCGGGAGGAAGGAGGTCCTGATTCCTCTATATAGATCTTTATATCACTAGAGGGGTCACCGGCAGGAGGAAGGAGGTCCCGATTTCTCTATATAGATCTTTATATCACTAGAAGGGTCACCAGCAGGAGGAAGGAGGTCTTAATTCCTCTGTATAGATCTTTACGTCACTAGGGGGATCACCAGCGAGAGGAAGGAGGTCCCGATTTCTCTATATAGATGTTTAAATCACTAGAGAGGCCACCAGCAGGAGGAAGGAGGTCCTGATTCCTCTATATAGATCTTTACGTCACTAAAGGGGTCACCAGCGAGAGGAAGGAGGTCCTGATTCCTCTATATAGATCTTTAGTTAGACCTCATGTAGAATAGTATGTCCAGTTCTGGAGATCTCACACAAAAAAAGGTATTGATAAGCTGTTCAAAAGCAGAACTCCAGCAAAGACTTTACTAATTTATTTCTGTTTTAGGTGGTGTAGGGAAGGTTTAGAAGCTCTGTCAGGTCTTTTCTGTGGTCTAGGTTCCTGCTGAGAAGATTCGCCCTCACTTTCTGTCCCAGGGGCGGACTGTGTAGCTGCACAAAGGCCACTGAAGCCCATGTATACAAATTGTGGGTTGGGCCGGTGCTGGGAACCCCTCCTGCGGTCACATGGACCTGAACTCTGCTTACTTCTAGGACAGGTAAGAAGTGGGGTGGATTCTTCATGGTGTCTACAAATGTGCCCCTGGTTTATAATATCTAAGAGGCACCGAGAGTGCATCGTTCATCCCTTCTCCGACCAGCCCTGACACATACACAAAGCTCCTCTTACTCTTAGCGCAGCCCAGGACTGGGAGTGAAGGGTTTGCTGGCTCTTTCCAAAAGAAAAACCAGCACCATGGTGAATGCTCTGCAGTCATAGGCTTTATTCAATGGGTAACAAATAACACACATGGGGTGCCAACGTGTTACAGCCAGACAGCTTTCTTTTCTGATGTAAGGGGACTCTGATGTATGACTCTCTGATGACTGTCATGTAAGGGTCTCTGATGAGGGATTTTCATGTAAGGGGACTTTGATGGGGAATCTCATGTAAGGGGGATTTGATAGGGAATTTGATAGGGACTCTCATGTATGGGGAATTTGAAGGGGACTCTCAGGTATGGGGTATTTGATGAGGAATCTCATGTATGGGGAATTTGATGAGGAATCTCATGTATGGGGAATTTGATGGGGAATCTCGTGTATGGAGAATTTGATGGGGAATCTCGTGTATGGGGAATTTGATGGGGAATCTCGTGTATGGGGAATTTGATGGGGAATCTCGTGTATGGGGAATTTGATAGGGAATCTCGTGTATGGGGAATTTGATGGGGAATCTCATGTATGAGGAATTTGATGGGGATTCTCGTGTATGGGGAAATTGATGGGGACTCTCGTGTATGGAGAATTTTATGGAGAATCTCGTATATGGGGAATTTGATGGGGAATCTTATGTATGGGGAATTTGATGGGGAATCTCATGTATGAGGAATTTGATGGGGACTCTCAGGTATGGGGTATTTGATGGGTAATCTCATGTATGGGGAATTTGATGGGGACTATCATGTAGGGGGAATTTTATGGGGACTCTCATGTGTGGGGTATTTCATGGGTAATCTCATGTATGGGGGATTTTATGGGGACTCTCATGTATGGGGAATCTGATGGGTAATCTCATGTATGGGGGATTTTATGGGGACTCTCATATATGGGGAATTTGATGGGGAATCTCATGTATGGGGAATTTGATGGGGAAACTCATGTATAAGTATTTTAATGGGGAATCTCATGTAGGGGGAATTTGATGGGGAATCTCATGTATGGGGGATTTGTTTGGGAATCTCATGTATGGGGAATTTGATGGGGACTCTCATGTATGGGGAATTTAATGGGGACTCTCATGTATGGGGAATTTGATGGGGAATCTCATGTATGGGGAATTTGATGGGGAATCTCGTGTATGGGAAATTTGATGGGGACTCTCGTGTATGGGGAATTTGATGGGGAATCTCAGGTATGGGGTATTTGATGGGGAAACTCATGTATAAGTATTTTAATGGGGAATCTCATGTAGGGGGAATTTGATGGGGAATCTCATGTATGGGGGATTTGTTTGGGAATCTCATGTATGGGGAATTTGATGGGGACTCTCATGTATGGGGAATTTAATGGGGACTCTCATGTATGGGGAATTTGATGGGGAATCTCATGTATGGGGAATTTGATGGGGAATCTCGTGTATGGGAAATTTGATGGGGACTCTCGTGTATGGGGAATTTGATGGGGAATCTCATGTATGGGAAATTTAATGGGGAATCTAGTGTATGGAGAATTTGATGGGGAATCTCGTGTATGGGAAATTTGATGGGGACTCTCGTGTATGGCAAATTTAATGGGGAATCTAGTGTATGGAGAATTTGATGGGGAATCTCGTGTATGGGGAATTTGATAGGGAATCTCAGGTATGGGGTATTTGATGGGGAAACTCATGTATAAGTATTTTAATGGGGAATCTCATGTAGGGGGAATTTGATGGGGAATCTCATGTATGGGGGATTTGTTTGGGAATCTCATGTATGGGGAATTTGATGGGGACTCTCATGTATGGGGAATTTAATGGGGACTCTCATGTATGGGGAATTTGATGGGGAATCTCATGTATGGGGAATTTGATGGGGAATCTCGTGTATGGGGCATTTGATGGGGACTTTTGTGTATAAGGGAATTTGATGGGGAATCTCGTGTATGGGAAATTTGATGGGGACTCTCGTGTATGGGGAATTTGATGGGGAATCTCATGTATGGGAAATTTAATGGGGAATCTAGTGTATGGAGAATTTGATGGGGAATCTCGTGTATGGGAAATTTGATGGGGACTCTCGTGTATGGGGAATTTGATGGGGAATCTCGTGTATGGCAAATTTAATGGGGAATCTAGTGTATGGAGAATTTGATGGGGAATCTCGTGTATGGGGAATTTGATAGGGAATCTCAGGTATGGGGTATTTGATGGGGAATCTCATATATGGGGAATTTGATTGGGTCTCTTATGTATGGGGGATTTGATGGGGAATCTCATGTGTGGGGGATTTGATGGGGAATTTCATGTATGGGGAATTTGATGAGGAATCTCATGTATGGGGAATTTGATGGGGAATCTTGTGTAGGAGGAATTTGATGGGGACTCTCAGGTATGGGGTATTTGATGGGGAATCTCATGTATGGGGAATTTGATGGGGATTCTCGTGTATGGGGAATTTGATGGGTAATCTCGTGTATGGGGAATTTGATGGGGACTCTCGTGTATGGGGAATTTGATAGGGACTCTCATGTATGGGGAATTTGATGGTGACTCTCTTGTATGAGGAATTTGATCTAGACTCTCATGTATGGGGAATTTGATGGGGAATCTCGTGTATGGGGAGTTTGATGGGGACTCTCGTGTATAGGGAATTTGATGGGGAATCTCATGTATGAGGAATCTGATGGGGACTCTCAGGTATGGGGTATTTGATGGGGAATCTCATGTATGGGGAATTTGATGGGGAATCTCGTGTATGGTGAATTTGATGGGGAATCTCATGTATGGGGAATTTGATGGGAACTCTCGTGTATGGGGAATTTAATGCAGAAGTTGATGGGGACTCTCAGGTATGGAGTATTTGATGGGGAATCTCATGTATGGGGAATTTGATGGGGACTATCATGTAGGGGGAATTTTATGGGGTCTCTCATGTGTGGGGTATTTCATGGGTAATCTCATGTATGGGGGATTTTATGGGGACTCTCATGTATGGGGAATCTGATGGGTAATCTCATGTATGGGGGATTTTATGGGGACTCTCATATATGGGGAATTTGATGGGGAATCTCATGTATGGGGAATTTGATGGGGAAACTCATGTATAAGGATTTTAATGGGGAATCTCATGTATGGGGGATTTGTTTGGGAATCTCATGTATGGGGAATTTGATGGGGACTCTCATGTATGGGGAATTTGATGGGGACTCTCATGTATGGGGAATTTGATGGGGACTCTCATGTATGGGGAATTTGATGGGGACTCTCATGTATGGGGAATTTGATGGGGAATCTCGTGTATGGGGCATTTGATGGGGACTTTTGTGTATGGGGAATTTGATGGGGAATCTCGTGTATGGGAAATTTGATGGGGACTCTCGTGTATGGGGAATTTGATGGGGAATCTCGTGTATGGGAAATTTAATGGGGAATCTAGTGTATGGAGAATTTGATGGGGAATCTCGTGTATGGGGAATTTGATAGGGAATCTCAGGTATGGGGTATTTGATGGGGAATCTCATATATGGGGAATTTGATTGGGTCTCTTATGTATGGGGGATTTGATGGGGAATCTCATGTATGGTGGATTTGATGGGGAATCTCATGTGTGGGGGATTTGATGGGGAATTTCATGTATGGGGAATTTGATGAGGAATCTCATATATGGGGAATTTGATGGGGAATCTTGTGTAGGAGGAATTTGATGGGGACTCTCAGGTATGGGGTATTTGATGGGGAATCTCATGTATGGGGAATTTGATGGGGATTCTCGTGTATGGGGAATTTGATGGGGAATCTCGTGTATGGGGAATTTGATGGGGAATCTCGTGTATGGGGAATTTGATGGGGAATCTCGTGTATGGGGAATTTGATAGGGACTCTCATGTATGGGGAATTTGATGGTGACTCTCTTGTATGAGGAATTTGATCTGGACTCTCATGTATGGGGAATTTGATGGGGAATCTTGTGTATGGGGAGTTTTATGGGGACTCTCGTGTATGGGGAATTTGATGCGGAATCTCGTGTATGGGGAATTTGATGGGAACTCTCGTGTATAGGGAATTTGATGGGGAATCTCATGTATGAGGAATCTGATGGGGACTCTCAGGTATGGGGTATTTGATGGGGAATCTCATGTATGGGGAATTTGATGGGGAATCTCATGTATGAGGAATTTTATGGGGACTCTCATGTATGGGGCATTTGATGTGGAATCACATGTATGGGGAATTTGATGGGGAATCTCATGTATGGGGAATTTGATGGGGACTTTCATGTATGGGGAATCTCGTGTATGGGGAATTTGATGGGGACTCTCGTGTATGGGGAATTTGATGGTGACTCTCTTGTATGAGGAATTTGATCTGGACTCTCATGTATGGGAAATTTGATGGGGAATCTCGTGTATGGGGAATTTGATGGGGACTCTCGTGTATGGGGAATTTGATGGGGACTCTCGTGTATGGGGAATTTGATGGGGAATCTCGTGTATGGGGAATTTGATGGAAACTCTCTTGTATAGGGAATTTGATGGGGAATCTCATGTATGAGAAATCTGATGGGGACTCTCAGGTATGGGGTATTTGATGGGGAATCTCATGTATGGGGAATATGATGGGGAATCTCATGTATGAGGAATTTTATGGGGAATCTCATGTAAGGGGTATTTGATGGGTAATCTCATGTATGGGGAATTTGATGGGGAATCTCATGTATGAGGAATTTGATGGGGAATCTCATGTATGGGGAATTTGATAGGGAATCTCATGTATGGGGTATTTAATGGGTAATCTCATGTATGGGGGATTTTATGGGGACTCTCATGTATGGGGAATTTGATGGGGAATCTCATGTATGGGGAATTTGATGGGGAATCTCATGTATGAGGAATTTGATGGGGAATCTCATGTATGGGGAATTTGATGGGGAATCTCTTGTATGGGGAATTTGATAGGGACTCTCGTGTATGGGGAATTTGATGGGGACTCGCTTGTATGAGGAATTTGATGGGGACTCTCATGTATGGGGAATTTGATAGGAAATCTCGTGTATGGGGAATTTGATGGGGACTCTCGTGTATGGGGAATTTGATGGGGACTCTCGTGTATGGGGAATTTGATGGGAAATCTCGTGTATGGGGAATTTGATGGAAACTCTTGTGTATAGGGAATTTGATAGGGAATCTCATGTATGAGAAATCTGATGGGGACTCTCAGGTATGGGGTATTTGATGGGGAATCTCATGTATGGGGAATTTGATGGGGAATCTCATGTATGAGGAATTTGATGGGGACTCTCGTGTATGGGGAATTTGATAGGGACTCTCGTGTATGGGGGATTTGATGGGGACTCCCATGTATGGGGGATTTGATGGAGAATCTCCTGTATGAGGAATTTTATGGGGACTCTCGTGTATGGGGGTTTTGAAGGGGACTCTCATGTATGGGGGATCTTATGGAGACTCTCGTGTATGGGGGATTTTATAGGGACTCTTGTGTATGAGGAATTTAATGTGGACACTATTGTATAAGGAATTTGATGGGGACTATCATGTATGGGGAATTTGATGGGGAATCTCCTGTATGGGGAATTTGATGGGGAATCTCAAAAATGGTCAATTTGATGGGGAATCTCATGTAGGGGGAATTTGATGAGGAATCTCATGTAGGGGGAATTTGATGGGGAATCTCATGTAGGGGGAATTTGATGGGGACTCTCGTGTATGGGGAAATTTGATGGAGAATCACATGTATGGGGAATTTTATGGGGAATCTCATGTATGGGGGATTTTATGGTGAATCTCATTTATGGGGAATCTCATGTATGGGGAATTTGATGGGGAATCTCGTGCATGAGGGATTTGATGGGGAATCTCATGTATGGGGGATTTGATGGGAATTCTCATGTATGGGGGATTTGATGGGGATCTCATGTATAGGGAATTTAATGGGGAATCTCATGTATGAGGAATTTGATGGGGATCATCATGCATGGGCAATTTGATGTGGACTATCATGTATGGGGAATTTGATGGGGAATCTCATGTATTAGGAATTTGATGGGGATTCTCATGTATGGGGGATTTGATGGGGACTCTATTGTATAAGGAATTTGATGGGGACTATCATGTATGGGGAATTTGATGGGGAATCTCATGTATGGGGGATTTGATGGGGACCCTCATGTATGGGGAAATTTGATAGGGAACCTCATGTATGGGGGATTTGATGGGGACTCATGTATGGGGAATCTCATGTATGAGGTATTTGATGAGGAATCTTCTGTATGGGGAATGTGATGGGTAATCTCATGTATGGGGAATGTGATGGGTAATCTTATGTATGGGGAATTTTAATGGGGACTCTCGTATATGGGGAATTTAATGGGGACTCTCATGTATGGGGAATTTGATGGGGATTCTCATGTATGGGGAATTTGATGGGGATTCTCATGTATGGGGAATTTGATGGGGAATCTCATGTATGGGGGATTTGATGGGGACTCTTTTTTATAAGGAATTTGATGGGGACTATCATTTATGGGGAATCTTGTGTATGGGGAATGTAATGGGGAATCTCATGTATGGGGAATTTAATGGGGACTCTATTGTATAAGGTATTTGATGGGGACTCTATTGTATAAGGAATTTGATGGGGACTCTCATATATGGGGGATTTGATGGGGACTCTCGTGTATGGGGGATTTGATGGTAACTCTCATGTATGGGGGATTTGATTGGGACTCCCATGTATGGGGGATTTGATGGGGACTCTCATGGATGGGGGATTTGATGGGGACGCTCATGTAAGGGTAAGGAGGACTCCAATGTAAGGGGGCTCCTATGGTGACTCTGATGTAAGGGGAGACTCTGATGGGCTCAGGTTTATTTGGAAAGCAGGCCTGGCATTCATGTTATAAGGTGTCAGAGCTTACACAGGGTTTCTTACCCCCTGTATCATGTGACAGTGTTCAGGCCTGGTAATTGGCTGTTGGTAATGCCCCATGGAAGGAGATGAGCTCTGAGCCTCTTTGTTACATGGATATTCTCTCTCAGAGTCTTTTATGTGATGAGAAAATGAGGCACACAGGAAGCTCAGAGCAAACAAAAGCTGTTGAAGGGGATTTCCCCAGCACAGGCGTCGCAGCAGAGGGTGATCTTTACATCAGTAGATTTTCCATGCTATGCTCCTCTTTTTTCTCTGATTATCAAGGAGGAGGGAGAGGTGGAGAGGAGAGGTTTCACTTAGCCCAAAATTCAGGAAATTATTATTATTATACAGATAAATATTATTATACAGTATGTATATTATTATACCGATTTATATTATTATACAGGATTTAAATTATTATACAGATTTATATTATTATACAGGATTTAAATTATTGTACAGATTTATATTATAATACATCATTTATATAGGGCCAACTGTTTGCGCAGAGCTTTACAACACGAGGGCAGACATTGCAGTTACAATACAATTTAATACAGGAGGAAGCAGAGGGCGCTGCTCCTTAGAGCTTACAATCTAAGAGGGAAAAATTAAGGTGGAGTCTGTTGGGTTAGGCAGGATCTGTGTATTTTATTTTATTTTTTTATAATTTTATAAACCATATTTCTTTATGCACACGGATTCATTGATTAGACCTAAAAAAATGCAGAGGAATGTGTCACTGACATTACTTTTTTTACCAATAGGGATGAGCCGAACTGGAAGGGAGGCTGGGATCTGGGGGGCCCCCTTGTTAAAAGGGAGCTTCCAGATTCCGATAAGCCCCCCCGCCCGTAAACCCCCACAACCACCGGGCAAGGGTTGTGGGGGTGAGGCCCTTGTCCCCATCAACATGGGGACAAGGTGCTTTTTGGGGGCTACCCCAAAGCACCCTCCCCTGGTTGCCGGCATGTGACCTGGTACGGTTCAGAAGGTAGCAGGTTCTCAAATTTTTCACCAACAAAACTTTGTTGTCGGACTTTCCGATTGTGTGTACACAATTCCGTCGTACAAAACTTCCACGCATGCTAGGAATCAAGGACGAGCTGGAAGAGATCGGTCTTGTAAAAACAAGCGTTCATAATGGAGATATCACATGACTATTGAACTTCCTTTTTCTCGGCTAGTTGTGCATCTTGTACGTCACGGCGATCCCACGTTCGGAATTGTTGGCCAACGTTTGTGTGACTGTGTGTAGGCAAGACAAGTCGGAGCCAATGAAAATCCACATTTTTTTTAACGGAAAGTCCAATCATGTGTACGGGGCATAAGTGTTAAGGTTAGCATTAGGGATAGAGTTAGTGGTAGTTTTAGCATTAGGGTTAGAGTTAATGGTAGGGTTAGTGTTAGGGTTAGAGTTAGAGTTAGGGTTAGAGTTAGGGTTAGAGTTAGATTTAGGGTTAGTTTTAGGGTTAGAGTTAGGGTTAGCGTTAGAGTTAGGGTTAGAGTTAGAGTTAATGTTAGAGTTAGAGCTAGGGTTAGGGTTAGCGTTAGAGTTAGGGTTAGAGTTAGGGTTAGGGTTAGAGTTAGTGTTAGGGTTACCATTGGCTTTAGAGTTAGTGTTAGCATTAGGGTTACAGTTAGAGGTAGGGTTGGTGTTGAGGTTAGAGTTAATGTTAGGATTAGTCTACAGTCTCAGAACTAGGAGCGTGCACAGGTGTACAATCTCAGAACTAGGAGCGTGCACAGGTGTACAGTCCCAGAACTAGGAGCGTGCACAGTCTCAGAACTAGGAGCGTGCACAGGTGTACAGTCTCAGAACTAGGAGCATGCACAGGTGTACAGTCTCAGAACTAGGGGCGTGCACAGGTGTACAATCTCAGTATCAGCAGCGTGCACAGGTGTACAGTCTCAGAACTAGGGGCGTGCACAGGTGTACAATCTTAGTATCAGGAGCGTGCACAGGTGTGCAGTCTCAGAACTAGGGGCATGCAGAGGTGTACAATCTCAGTATCAGGAGTGTGCACAGGTGTACAGTTTCAGAACTAGGAGCGTGCACAGGTGTACAGTTTCAGAACTAGGAGCGTGCACAGGTGTACAATCTCAGTATCAGGAGTGTGCACAGGTGTACAGTTTCAGAACTGGGAGCGTGCACGGGTGTACAATCTCAGTATCAGGAGCGTGCACAGGTGTACAGTCTCTGAACTAGGCGAGTGCACAGGTGTACAGTCTCAGAACTAGGCGCGTGCACAGGTGTACAGTCTCAGAACTAGGTGCGTGCACAGGTGTACAGTCTCAGAACTAGGAGCGTGCACAGGTGTACAGTCTCAGAACTAGGAAAGTGCACAGGTGTGCAGTGTGGGAGGACGATCGTTGTATACTCTACACACAGATTTCTCTTATCTGACCGAATACAGAAAATTATTTCCGTTTGTTGCTCAGAATGTTTTCAATGTGAAGATTATTTACTGGTGAGGTGACCACAGACCACACCCCCTGTGCTATATAGGTCATTACTCCCCCGTCATGTAAAGTCACGTCACTCCCATAACACTGTATGGCCATATGTCCCCCCTGCAAATGAGTTCATCTACCTCCAGTGAAGGGCACAGTTTATACACCATCATACAAAGACATCATATAGATCCTGGTGCCTGTGCATTCCTTGGCATTGTTCCAAATGTCTGACACAGATCAGCCCCTTGCTGCAGCCTCCTACCTTGTCATATGCTACAAAGTTACAATGTACAGTCTGATCACTGGGGGGGGGGGAGAGTGAGGAAATTATTCCTCCTCCTTCTACAAAGTTACAATGTACAGTCTGATCACTCGGGGAGGGCAGACTGAGGAAATGCCTCCACCTGCCTGCAGCAGTCCATGTACAGCAGGGCTAAAGTTTGAGAATAAATTCAGCACAAGGAGTCAATCAGTTCATGGGCAGACAAGGGGCACGCCAATAGGAGGAGAGAGCAGAGACACATGACTGCTAGTGATGGACGAACTTCCGACGGGACGTTTCGCAAACGCGAACGCGGCCAATAGTTCGCAAACTGTAAGGTTCGTGGCGGGCCCCATTGACTTCAATGGGAGGGGAACTTTACAAACCTACAGGTCATATTTGCAGCCACAAAATAATTACTAGCTGTGCACACATAGTCCCACCACATGGCCAATGACATAACACATGTATGAGGTGAATCTGGGATCGACCACTACAAGCATTCTTTTTTTATATGTGAAATTCTGAAAATTCAGGACTCTTGAGACAATGGAGGCGAGGGAAGGTCAGGGTAGGCAAAGAAGAGGGTGCAGGAGATGATCACCAGCACCGTGATATAGAGCACTGACACCTGCACCGTGATAGAGTGATCTGACACCAGCACCGTGATAGAGAGCACTGACATCAGCAGCGTGACATAAAGCACTGACACCAGCACCGTGATATACAGCACTGACACCTGCACCATGATAGAATGCACTGACACCAGCACCGAGATAGAGAGCACTAACAGCAGCACTGATACCAGCAACTTGCTGCTGGGCCCCAAAAATATGACACCGCTCAACCTCTTCAAACAGGAGAGTACGGGCATATAGTACAGTGTGCTTTTTTTGGACAAGGAAGTGAGCCAAATGAAGAAAGAAGGTCTGTGTGCTCGATTAAAAAAATCGTTTCTAGACATATACATGGTCTACTGGTCACATGTGTTGAATTCCTCTGAGATCCATGCCTCATTCATTTTTAGAAATGTGAGGTAGTTAACACTGTCGTGAGCTAGGCCAGTACGCTTATCGGTCACGATCCCCCCTGCTGCGCTGAACGTCCTTTCGGACAGGACACTGGACGAGGGGCAAGCCAACAGTTCGATTGCAAATTGGGCAAGCTCTGGCCAGAGGTCAAGCCTGCCCACCCAGTAGTCCAGGGGTTCATCACTCCTCAGAGCGTCCACATCGGCCGTTAACCCGATGTAGTCGGACACCTGTCGGTCTAGGCATTCCCTGATGCTGGATCCGGATGACACCTGTCGATGGGTCGGCTGAAAGAATGACCTCATATCAGAAGTCACCAACACATCTTCAAACCGGCCTCTTCTTGCAGGCGCTGTTGGATTGGTACCCGCAAGTCCTTCTCTGGGGGTGGGAATTGCTCCTCTGCCAGCGCACGCAAAAGCCGAATGCAGCATTTCTCGAAGCAAGGCCTGGAAGTGCTCCATTCTGAGAGCCCTCTGTGACGGCGGTAACATTTCCGCCATTTTGTGTTTGTACCGGGGGTCTAAGTACGTTGCCACCCAGTACTGGTCCTTGACCCCTATGCTTTTTTATACGGGGGTCCCTATTAAAACACTGGAGCATGAAGGCCCCCATTTGCACTAAACTGGAAGCGGTGTGGTGGCCTGGCTCCTGCTCATCATCCAGGATAATGTCGTCCTATTCATTCTCCTCTCCCCATCCACGCACAACAACAGGGATCCCAGAAAGGTTTAAAGCATGCTCTTCTTGTTCCTCCTCATCCGCCCCGGCACCATCCTCCTCTGACTCTTCTTCAGACTCCTGTTCTTCACTTGTCTCAGATAGAGTAGCCCCCCCTCGGAATTCATCCAGCATTGCGACTTCCTCATCTTCCCGCTCCTGCCCCTCCACAGCTTGATCAATGACACGACGCAATGCACGCTCCATAAAGAAGGCATAAGGTACCATGTCACTGATGGTGCCATGACTGCGACTGACCAGTTTGGTGATCTCCTCAAATGGCCGCAGAAGTCTACATACGTCGCGCATGAGCAGCCACTGGCGCTGTGAAAAAAAACCCAGCTCCCCAGAACCTGTTCTGCCGCAGAGTTCATACAGGTAGACGTTAACTGCACGTTTCTGCTGGAGCAGCCTATCAAGCATATAGAAGGTTGAGTTCCATCGCGTCGGGCAATCGCAAATAAGACTTCTGACCGGCAGATTGTGTCGCCGCTGAATGTCAGCAAGGCGAGCCATGGCTGTGTAAGATCATCTGAAATGGGCCGAGATTTTCCTTGCCTGCCGCAAGATATCCTGGACCCCAGGGTATTTGACAACGAATCGCTGCTCGACCAAGTTTAAGACGTGTGCCATGCATGGCACGTGCGTAATTTTGCCCTGTTTCAATGCGCTAAGCAGATTGGCACCGTTGTCACACACCACTTTACCAACTGTCAAATTGAACGGTGTTAGCCACTGATCTGCCTGTGAACGCAAAGCTGAAAGGAGTGCCGGGCCAGTGTGGCTCTTGGCTTCCAGGCACAACAGACGCAGCACGGCATGGCAACGTCTCACCTGGCATGTCGAATAGGTTCTGGGGAGCTTGGGCGGCGCAGTGGAAGAGACGCTAGCAGCGGAAAAGGAGGAGTCAGCTGAGGAGGAGAGGGAGGAGGATGGAGGAGGAGGAGAAGAAGAGCCAGGCCTGCATGCAATCCGTGGCAGTAAAACCAAATCTACACGGGTGCCACGGGTTACATGCTTGACGGCCGTCAGAAGGTTCACTCAGTGGGCAGTAAAAGTGATATACCTTCCCTGCCCGTGTTTGCTAGACCACGTGTCTGTGGTCAGATGTATCTTGGCACCGACACTGTGTGCCAGAGATACATTCACTTGCCGCTGAACATGGCCATATAGCTCTGGGATGCCCTTCTGTGAGAAATACTTCCTTCCTGGGACCTTCCATTGTGGTGTTCCAATGGCCACAAATTTTCGAAAGGCCTCCGAGTCCACCAGTTTATATGGCAGTAGTTGGCGGGCTATCAGTTCTGACAAGCCAGCCGTCAACCGTTGGGCAAGAGGGTTATCCGGCGTCATCATTTTTTTACGCTCGAACATTAGGCCCACGGAAGCCTGCCTTTTTGCAGAAAAACGTGAGCTTGGCGTGATGGAAGGTGGAGTGGAGGACAATTGTGAGGAGAGAGGAGAAGGAGAAGTAGAAGATGAGGCTGGACGGTGAGAGCCTGGAGTGTGGCTTTGTGTGTTCCGTTGCTCCCACTGGGCTCGGTGATGGCAGCTCATGTGCCTTCTTAAGGCGGTCGTCCCTAGGTAAGTGTTGGGCTTACCGCGACTAATGCGTTGACTGCAAAGATTGCAGATGGCAACACTATTGTCAGCTGCTGACACGTTAAAAAAAGACCACACTGCGGAGCCATGTGCCGGCGTCCTGGGAGCGCCAGATGTGACCGTACATGGTCGATGACTCGCTCCTGATACATTAGCAGTCTGCTTTGTCCCTCCTGTGCAATGTAAGTTATTCCTGCTTCTCCTCCCTATCTGCTGGTCCATATCTCCCTCTGAACTCCCCTCCTCTTCCTCTCTTGTGGGCACCCACGTGACATCACTAGACACGTCATCATCGATGTCACCTTCCCCACCGCTATAATTAGAGATCTCGGAGTAGGCAGCAACACCGGTGACGAACCTCCTCCTTGGGCTGATCTGGGTACTGTAGTCAGACTGCTGAGTGGCGGTTGTTGCTACCTCCTCTTCCTGATCCAATGCCAAGAGTGGCTGCGCATCAGAAATGTCTTGATATGGATCGGAAAATAATTTCTGTGACTCAAGCGGAAGGTATGTGGTGGTGGTGGTGTTGTTGGTGGTAGTGTCTTTGGGGGTGCACATAGCAGAGAGTGAAGAAGAGGGTGCAGATCGAGAGGATGAGGAGGGTGCAGAAGAGTAAGGCTGAGTGAGCCACTCAACCAATTCTGGCGCTTCCTTTGATGTAATCGCACGCACCTTCTGCAATTTCCCACTTTGGCTCAAGCCTGTTGCTCCTGCCCTACCCCTACCACCCCTGCGGAAGGGCCTGCCTCTTCCTCTGCCTGTAATTTTTTAAATGACCCTGTGACAAAACTCTCTACAGAAGTGCAGGATGTATGTGGAAGAAGGTATATAACACCCCGCTTCAATCTGTTGTTTTTGGGGGCCACTGGTCTATCACACCAGTTACAATACTTTTTTTTTGGATTGCGTTTGTCGTTTGTCACTCTTTGTAGTATCGCTGCAGAACCACTCAGCAGTCACAATGCTGCACAGTGGAAACACACTATACTATGCTTTCTATATGTGCAAGTATTTTATACATGTATTACACAACTATATACTGCACACGAAATAGTACACTATACCTTACCAGTCCTTAGAAGGACCTTTGTGGAACTAGTAGGTTGTGATTAGCAGACTGTACCTCAGTCCCTATACTGATAAAGGACTGCTGCAGAATAGGGCAGCAGTCAACAGTAGTGCACCTCAACCCTATATATTGTGGACCTATACCAGTCCTTAAGGATTAGCAGACTGTACCTCACTCAACCCTATATACTGTAGTACGCTATACCTTACCAGTCCTTAGAAGGACCTTTGTGGAACTAGTAGGTTGTGATTAGCAGACTGTACCTCACTCAACCCTATATACTGTAGTACACTATACCTTACCAGTCCTTATAAGGACCTTTGTGGAACTAGTAGGTTGTGATTAGCAGACTGTACCTCACTCAACCCTATATACTGTAGTACACTATACCTTACCAGTCCTTATAAGGACCTTTGTGGAACTAGTAGGTTGTGATTAGCAGACTGTACCTCACTCAACCCTATATACTGTAGTACGCTATACCTTACCAGTCCTTAGAAGGACCTTTGTGGAACTAGTAGGTTGTGATTAGCAGACTGTACCTCACTCAACCCTATATACTGTAGTACACTATACCTTACCAGTCCTTATAAGGACCTTTGTGGAACTAGTAGGTTGTGATTAGCAGACTGTACCTCAGTCCCTATACTGATAAAGGACTGCTGCAGAATAGGGCAGCAGTCAGCAGTAGTGCACCTCAACCCTATATATTGTGGACCTATACCAGTCCTTAAGGATTAGCAGACTGTACCTCACTCAACCCTATATACTGCAGTACGCTATACCTTACCAGTCCTTAGAAGGACCTTTGTGGAACTAGTAGGTTGTGATTAGCAGACTGTACCTCACTCAACCCTATATACTGTAGTACACTATACCTTACCAGTCCTTAGAAGGACCTTTGTGGAACTAGTAGGTTGTGATTAGCAGACTGTACCTCAGTCCCTATACTCATAAAGGACTACTGCAGCAGAAGGGCAGAAGTCAGCAGTAGTGCACCTCAACCCTATATATTGTGGACATATACCAGTCCTTAAGGATTAGCAGACTGTACCTCACTCAACCCTATATACTGCAGTACGCTATACCTTACCAGTCCTTAGAAGGACCTTTGTGGAACTAGTAGGTTGTGATTAGCAGACTGTACCTCACTCAACCCTATATACTGTAGTACACTATACCTTACCAGTCCTTAGAAGGACCTTTGTGGAACTAGTAGGTTGTGATTAGCAGACTGTACCTCAGTCCCTATACTCATAAAAGGACTACTGCAGCAGAAGGGCAGAAGTCAGCAGTAGTGCACCTCAACCCTATATATTGTGGACATATACCAGTCCTTAAGGATTAGCAGACTGTACCTCACTCAACCCTATATACTGTAGTACACTATACCTTACCAGTCCTTATAAGGACCTTTGTGGACCTAATAGTAACAGCTAATGATTAAACTGACTGTCCCTCACTGCTACACACAGCTTCCTGTCTGTCCCTATTTAAACTGACAAAACACAGGCTGCTGCAACAATAACTTGAATAGCACTGCACTCAAAACTATATCCTGTACTACTACACCATACCAGTCCTGAAAAGGACCTTTGTGGATCTAATAGTAACAGCTAATGATTAAACTGACTGTCCCTGCTGCACACAGCGTCCTGTCCCTATCTGCACAAAGACAATCTGCTGCAACAATGACTTGAATAGCAGTGCCTCAAACCTATATCCTGAACTACACCTATACCATACCAGTCCTTAAAAGAACTTTTGTGGACCTAATAGCTAGCGATTTGTGTCACTGCAGTCTCTCCCTGCTCCACACAGCAACCTCTCCCTATAGTGACAGTAGAAAGAATGTAAAATGGCCTCCGGATCAGGTCTATTTATAAGTTAGGGGGGAATGTCCAAGTGTCCATGTGCTGTAATGTCTCAATTGGCTGTTCTGTACCACATGATGAATGTGTCATCATAGGTCAAAGTTCTTTTACACAGTAAACAGGTGGGTCTGCCGGGCGAACAGCAGCAATAGTCCGCCGATCGGGCGAATCGCGAACAGCCACAATTCGCCGTGAACCTACCGCCGGGCGAACAGTTCGGCCATCCCTAATGACTGCCACTGTGCTGCTTCTCCTTTCCCTGTCTAGTCACGGGCTGGGCTCAGAGGAAGTGGGTTTAATGGAGCTGGCTGTCAGCCTGAGGACACCTAGTGTCCGAAAAAAAGCAATGCGAAAGGAAATCTCTGGATTGAAGGTAAGTTTTGCAGCACAGGCTGGTTCTATTATATGGGGCATTTCTTCTTGTTCTTGGTTGGAGTTCTGCTTTAAACATTTCCTTGCCCGCTATCAGCCACAGACTTTCAGTCTTCATTCTAAGTCAATGTTGTTTTTTGTATGAAGAAGACGGGATGCCTGACCCTAGAAATGATTGATTTTATGTCTTCTGTCCCCCAACAGATTGGAGTCAACATGGCGGACGGTTCCAAGTAAGATTCTAATGTTAAAATTATGCAAGAGAACTGGGATATAATGCTGTGTTCTGATTGGTCCTCCTCTGCCCAGTACATTACATAGGAAGCCTTGTTCTGACATAACAATCACAGAGATCATTCCCACCAATAACACGTTAGAGAATGCGCATTATAGCGCCCCGCACTGGAAGTGGGGGGTAATGCATTGGGGGCAGGGCTGGGGAGAGGGGCAGGCAGAAGAGGCGTGGGGGCCCCGGGGACAAAAAAGGCAGGACAGGCAACGCATGCTGCTCTACTACAGTGCGTTCGGAAAGTATTTACAGAGCTTCGCTTTTTCCACATTTTGTTATGTTACAGCCTTATCCCAAAATGGATTCAATTCATTATTTTCCACAAAATTCTACAAACATCCCCCATAATGACAACGTGAGAGAAGTTTGAAATATTTGCAAATTTATTAAAAATAAAAAAGGAAAAAAGTATCACAGACTCCTCCCACGTACATAAGTATCACAGGCTCCTCCCATGTACATAAGTATCACAATCTCCTCCCATGCACATGAGTATCACAGACTCCTCCCACGTACATGAGTATCACAGACTCCTCCCACGTACATGAGTATCACAGACTCCTCCCATGTACATAAGTATCACAGGCTCCTCACACGCACATGAGTATCACAGGCTCCTCCCACACACATGAGTATCACAGGCTCCTCCCACACACATGAGTATCACAGGCTCCTCCCACACACATGAGTATCACAGGCTCCTCCCACACACATGAGTATCACAGACTCCTCCCACGTACATGAGTATCACAGACTCCTCCCACGTACATGAGTATCACAGACTCCTTCCATGTACATGAGTATCACAGGCTCCTCCCATGCCCATGAGTATCACAGGCTCCAACCACGCACATAAGTATCACAGGCTCCTCCCACGCACATAAGTATCACAGGCTGTGATACTTGTGTACATGGGAGGAGCCCGTGATACTTCTGTACATGGGAGGAGCCCGTGATACTTATGGACATGGGAGGAGCCTGTGATACTTATGGACATGGGAGGAGCCTGTGATACTTATGGACATGGGAGAAGCCCGTGATACTTCTGTACATGGGAGGAGCCCGTGATACTTATGGACATGGGAGGAGCCCGTGATACTTATGGAAATGGGAGGAGCCCGTGATACTTATGGACATGGGAGGAGCCTGTGATACTTATGGACATTATATTTTTTCTTTTTTAATACATTTGAAAAGATTTCCAACCATCTTCTCTCACGTTGTCATTATAGGGAATTGTTTGTAGAATTTTGATGAAAATAATGAATTTAGTCAGTTTTGGAATAAGGCTGTAGCATAACAAAATGTGGAAAAGGTGAAGCACTGTGAATACTTTCCGGGTGCTCTGTGGTTCACAGCTCATTGGATGGACCTCGGCACTATCGCCTCAAGCGTGAAGGTACCGTGCGTTCAGAACGCAGCAGGGCAGCTGCTCAGTGAGGGACCCGGAAGTTAAAGGGGGTCAGTGGAATAGAAATGTAGTAGTGGCATTGGCAGCCAATTGAAAATGAATAAGCTGCCAAATGCAACGTATGAAAAGGCATGTGTGTTAAAGTGCATGCATTGTGGTGTGACTGAGCCCGGTCATAGAGATTGTCTAAAGAACGCAACTCAAGATGGACACACTGTCTTCACTGGTGCACAAGAACCCACCAGACAGTACAGAGGGGTTATCCTGGTCAGTGGCCATTACATTGTATCTACACCACTTGCTGCCTACATACAGCTTATATTCCCCAGATTCAGGGTAGAATACTGTTCTCCAACATCCCGGACCTTCCACCAAAATCTCATTATCCATCAAGATCTCACATCACCATTTACTTTGAGGAAACACTAGAGATCTCAATCCACACATTATACAAATATAAACTTCACACAAATTGGCTTACTCGTTATTTTATTTCATTGTCTACTTTCAGAGTCTTCAAGAAAACCAGTCCTGATGGCAAGGTGAGAAGAATATTTCTATTTAACTTTTATAAAATAATTAGCAGAATAGGTAGAAAACAAAAAACAAAAAACCAACTGCAACCTGAAGCTCCGGTGTTAACATGTGTGAGGTTGGGTTCACACTATAGTGTGTGAGGTTGGGTTTACACAATTGGACAATTGGATGTCGGTTTTCCCCGCATCCAATTCGGATGTCACGAGATTGTGGCCAACTCTCTATGGAGTCGCCTCACACATTTATGCAGATGTGTCCTGTGCGTCTTTTTGTGTGTTTCGGGTCCCGAATTCAGCCAAAAATTTGGGCTGAAGTCAGACCTGAAATGGTGAATGGAGACGCACCAGACTCCTACCTTCTCCAATGTGAACCCAGCCTAAAGGTTTATCCTATAAAGCGGGGATATGCAGTTAGCGGACCTCCAGCTGTTGCAGAACTACAAGTCCCATGAGGCTTAGCAAGACTCTGACAGCCACAAGCATGACACCCAGAGGCAGAAGCATGATGGGACTTGTAGTTTTGCAACAGCTGGAGGTCCGCTAATTGCATATCCCTGCCATAAAGCCTAAACGTTGTGGACATCTGACCATCAAACCTTCCTTTATGCACAGAAGTATGTGAACCACTCTTCAAATGATGGGGTTCAGGTGTCTCCAATGAAGGGTCCTGGTAATCCTCCATCATACAAAGACATTGCAGATAATTGTGCTTTTCCAACCTTGTGGTAGCAGTTTGGTGAAGACCCTTTTCTGTTCCAGCATGACTATGCCCCCCCATGTACAAAGCATGACTGTGCCCCCCCCATGTACAAAGCATTACTGTGCCCCCCATGTACAAAGCATGACTATGCCCCTCCGTGTACAAAGCATGACTGTGCCCCCTCCCCCTCGTGTACAAAGCATGACTGTGCCCCCTGTGTACAAAGCATGACTGTGCCCCCCCGTGTACAAAGCATGACTGTGCCCCCCCGTGTACAAAGCATGACTGTGCCCCCCTGTGTACAAAGCATGACTGTGCCCCCCGTGGACAAAGCATGACTGTGCCCCCCTCCCCACTGTACAAGGCCAGCCCCTTAAAGGTGTGGTGTGACCATTTTGGTGTGGAGGAGCTCGAGTGTCCTGCACAGAGCCCTGACCTCATCCCTACTGAAAATATTTGGGATAAATTGGAATGAGCCAGGTCTCCTCAACCAATATCTCCATAAAGATATGGTTTGACCAGTTTGGTGTGGAGGAACTTCGAATGTCCCGCACAGAGCCCTGACCTCAACCTTACTTTGGGAAGACGTTTGGTATAAGGTCTTCAAACCCATCATAAGTACCTGCCATTAATCCTTTGGTGTGAATTGGAATGCCGAATGCAAGCTAGCTCCATAAAGACACGGTTTGACCAGTTTGGTGTGAAGGAACTCAAACGTCTTGCTCAGAGCCCTGATCTCAACCCTACTGAGCACCTTTGGGATGAGTTGGAATGTGAGCCAGGTTTTCTCATCCAACATTAGTACCTGATCTCACAAATGTTAGAGTGCGGTCCCCATGTCCACTTAGGTCTAATGCTGCGTACACACGATTGGACATTCCAATACAAAATCCATGGGATTTTTTCCGACGGATGTTGGCTCAAACTTGTCTTGCATGCACACGGTCACACAATGTTGTCGGAAATTCCAAATGTCTAGAACGTGGTGACGTACGACGAGTTGAGAAAATTGAACTTCAATAGCCAGTGCGGCTCTTCTGGTTGATTCCAAGCATGCGTAGAACGGATTTTGTTGTCGGAAAATTTGAGATCCAGATCTCAAATTTTGTAAGTCGGAAATTCCGATGGAAAATGTCCGATGGAGCCTACACACGGTCAGAATTTCTGACAAAAAGCTCCCATCGAACATTTTCAGCCATAAAATCCGACCGCGTGTACGCAGCATAACACTACCAAAGTCCTGAAGAAGGGGTAGCTCCAATTCCCTGAGACATGTTGCTCATGATTTAAGTCAGACGTTAATAAAGTGTTAATTGTTCTCTAACTGGCTGACTGGAGTTTCCAAGACTTTCTCTTCACATATGGAGTTCCTCACCTACCACAATCTCAACCCTACTGAATAAATTTGAGATGAAATAGAATGCAGATTACGAGCCAGTTCTTGAATAAGATGTCCACCAAACTCAGAACACTGACCTCAACCCTACTGAACACCTTTGGGATATATTGGAATGCCGATGGTGAGCCAGGTCTTCTCAGTCAACATCAGTACCTGACCTCACAAATGGGCACAAATTCCCTCAGATAACCTCCAAAATCTTGTGGAAAGTCTTCCCAGAAGAATAGAGGATGTTATTAGTCAGAAAAGGGGGCAACTCCATATTAACAGCCATGGGAAGAGGTTGTAACCCTATATGAATGGCCATAGGGGGGTTGTTGGGGAACTCTATATTAATGGCAGCTGGTTTTGGAATGGTACTGTCCAACAAGCTCATATAAGTGTGATGGTCAGGCGTTCAGAGACTTTTGGCCATATGGTAAACTATAGAAGTATTATGTCATAAAGATGACTTATTTTTCCTCTTCTAGATAACCGTTTATCTGGCAAAGCGGGACTATGTGGACCATGTAGAGTTTGTAGAGCCAGTAGGTCAGTGGCTATTTTTTCTTCATAATAACGTCTCTCCAACCCATTCTCAGAGCTCTGACTGACCTTGTATTTTCTATTTTCTACAGATGGAATGATTGTAATTGACCCAGAGTATCAAAAGGAGAAGAAAGGTAAATGAAGCAGGCTTTTAATCAAATTACATTTGGTTCTATGGAACTCTGAGGTTCCTCCAGAGGTTGCTAGGGGTTCCTTGAGCAATGAGCAATTTCTTCTTCTCAGATAAATTCCCACTGACACCATTAATCTTATTAGCTATCTGTAAGAGGAGACATTCTTCTCAATGACCACCAATCTAAGGAACATTCTTCTCACTGATCACCAATGGAAGGGACTTTCTTCTCACTGATCATCAATGGAAGGGACATTCTTCTCACTGATCACCAATGGAAGGGAATTTCTTCTCACTGATCACCAATGGAAGGGACATTCTTCTCACTGATCACCAATGGAAGGAACATTCTTCTAACTGATAACCAATGTAAGGAACATTCTTCTCACTGATCACCAATGTAAGGAACATTCTTCCCACTGATCACCAATGTAAGGAACATTCTACCCACTGATCACCAATGTAAGGGACATTCTTCCCACTGATCACCAATGTAAGGGACATTCTTCCCACCATGGGCGTCCGCAGAACTTTTTCCAAGGGGGGGCATCATTTTAAGGCCGCTCATGCTCCGCCCCTTTTCGGCAATCTCATGAAAATCTTTCCACTGGTAATACATATGTGTTATATAACAGATAATTCATCTTCACTTTGTATTGGAAGTTACTCTGGTGGCTGCGTACCATGCCCATATAGCCTAGAGAATGTACATCTTTTTACATTGCAATACATCTGTTGTGGCCATATTTTGATCTCATACTGTCACTGTATAGGCTTTTTTTATAAAGATAAAAATATGGCAACAACAGATGTATTGCAATGTAAAAAGATGTACATTCTCTAGGCTATATGGGCATGGTACGCAGCCACCTGAGTAACCTTGCGGACGCTCATGCTTTCAAAAACCAGCCCTGGAAAAAAATTTCATACCAGCCTCACAGCATTATTATACCAGCCCAACAGCATAACGTCATTATTTTCTTGTTCATGAAAGGGAAAACCATACATTTTACCAGTTAATAGTGGTAAGTGATCAATCATCAAGGGGTACCCCAGGAACTCAGAACATGGGGGGGACCACCTTCTGCAGAAAGAATACTCGAAGGTAAGGGGGGTGGGTTACTAATATAAGGAGGAAACCCCTTATATCAGTGCCCCTTACATTATCGTATTCACCCCCCCCTTACATCAGTGACCCCCCCCCCCCGACTGGCCTGGGGGTGCTTTCACTGACCTCCTCTCAGGTGCACTGTGCAGGGCTCAGTCAGTCGGCACCAGCTTGGTGGCTCTGGTTTTATCCTATAGTCTCCTGTCCACAGTCCACACAAGTCTGACTTCTCCCATGACCCCCATCCTGGCGGTGCTCCCACTCTTGACTCCTCTCCAGACTCTCTACAGGAGATGGTCAGAGACTGCAAACTTGATGCAAGAGCTCAATGCAGCCTCACCAGTGCCCATCAAATGCAGCCTCACCAGTGCCCATCAAATGCAGCCTCACCAGTGCCCATCAAATGCAGCCTCACTGTGCCCATCAAATGAACCTCACTGTGCCCATCAAATGCAGCCTCACTGTGCCCATCAAATGCAGCCTCACTGTGTCCATCAAATGCAGCCTCACTGTGTCCATCAAATGCAGCCTCACTGTGTCCATCAAATGCAGCCTTACTGTGTCCATCAAATGCAGCCTCACTGTGTCCATCAAATGCAGCTTTACTGTGTCCATCAAATGCAGCCTCACTGTGTCCAGCAAATGCAGCTTTACTGTGCCGTGAATGCAGCCTCACTGTGTCCATCATTGCAGCCCCTCCTGTGCCCCATGTCCCAGTCTGCAGTCCCTGTCTGTGGGAAGGTGTGTTGTTGATGCTTGGTACGGTACCTTGCATGCCAGCAGGATATCCATGATGGCCAGCAGCAGGCAGGGTCTGTTCTAGTTTTGGATGGGGACGGTGCTCCTTCCAGAGGATCTGTCTGCTGTGAGATGGCGTGGTCCCTGGCCACCTGGACCTTCAGCTGTCCTCATTTTCCAGCCCCAGTCAGCCTGTCCTCTGGTTTTGGGGAAGTGAAGAGCACTGGGTGGGAGTTGGAGAGAAGGGGGAGCAAAGAGTACTGGCGGGGTTGGAGAACACATGGGTGGGGGCAAAGAGTGAGGGGGAGTGGAGATCACAGGGGTGGGGAGCAGAGAGCGCTGGGGGGGAACTTGAGAGCACTGGGGTGACCAATAAGAACAGGGGTAGAGAGCACGGTAGGCTGAGAGCACTGGGGGGGCTAAGAGTGTAGGGTGGTGAAAAGGAATGGGGGGCAGAAAAACAGGGGTGGAGAGCACGGGGGCTGGAGAGGACTGGGGGGTACAAAGAGCAGGGGGGAGTGGACAGCAATGGGGGGGAGCTTGAGAGCACCAGTGGGGGCCAGAAAGAACAGGGGTGGAAAGCACGGGGGACTGGAGAGCACTATGTGGGGTGGAGAGCACTGGTAGGGTTGGAGAGCACATGGGTGGGGGCAAAATGCAGGGGGAGTGGAGAGTACAGGGGTGGGGAGTGGAGAGTGCTGGAGGGAGCCAAAAAGAACAGGGGTGGAGAGCACGAAGGGTAGAGAGCACTGGGATGGGGGGCTGGAGAACACCAGGGGGCAGAAAGAACAGGGGTGGGGAGAATGGGGGGCTGGAGAGCACTGGGGTGGGGGCTGGAGAGTGATGGGGAGAGCTGAAGAACAGGGGGGAGAGCACTGGGGGGACTGGAGAGCACTGGGTGGAGAGCACTGGGGGGGGGAAGAACAGGGGGAGAGCACTGGAGGGTAGAGGAGAGCACTGGGGGGGGGGGAGCAGTGGGGGAAGTGGAGAGCACTGGGGTGGGGGAACAGGGGGGAGAGCACTGGAGGGGGGGAGAGCACTGGAGGAAGTGGAGAGCCCTGGGGGGGAAAGAACAGGGGGGGGGAGCACTGGGGAGGAGAACAGGGGGAGAGCACTGAGGGGAGAGGACTGGGGGGAGAGGAGAGCACTGTGGGGGGGATGGGGGGAGCACTGGGAGGAGTGGAGAGCACTGGGGGGAACAGGGGGGGAGCACTGGGGGGGACAGGGGGGTGAGCATTGGGGTGGGGACAGGGCGGGGGAGCACTGGGGGGGGGACAGGAGGGGAGAGCACTGGGATTGTGGCTAGAGAAGGATGGGGAGAGCTGGAGAGCAGGGGGGCAGCAAGAACTGGGGAGGAGAAAAGTGTGGGGGGGGCAGGAGAGTGTGGTGGAGGAGAGCACTGGGGGGGGCAAGGGGGAGAGCACTGGGGGGAGTGGAGAGCACTGTGGGGGGGAGGAGAGTGTGGTGGTGGAAGAGAGCACTGGGGGGGGCAGGAGAGTGTGGTGGTGGAGATGAGCACTGGGGGGGGCAGGAGAGTGTGGTGGTGGAGGAGAGCACTGGGGGGGGGGCAGGAGAGTGTGGTGGTGGAGCAGAGCACGGGGGGGGGCAGGAGAGTGCGGTGGTGGAGGAGGGCACTGGGGGGGGCAGGAGAGTGTGGTGGTGGAGAAGAGCACTGAGGGGGGCAGGAGAGTGTGGTGGTGGAGGAGAGCACTGGGGGGGGGGCAGGAGAGTGTTGTGGTGGAGGAGAGCACTGGGGGGGGCAGGAGAGTGTGGTGGTGGAGGAGAGCATGGGGGGGCAGGAGAGTGTGGTGGTGGAGGAGAGCACTGGGGGGGGGCAGGAGAGTGTGGTGGTGGAGGAGAGCACTGGGGGGGGGCAGGAGAGTGTGGTGGTGGAGGAGAGCACTGGGGGGGGCAGGAGAGTGTGGTGGTGGAGGAGAGCACTGGGGGGGGGGCAGGAGAGTGTGGTGGTAGAGGAAAGCACTGAGGGGAGGGCAGGAGAGTGTGGTGGTGGAGGAGAGCACTGGGGGGGGCAGGAGAGTGTGGTGGTGGAGGAGAGCACTGGGGGGGCAGGAGAGTGTGGTGGTGGAGGAGAGCACGGGGGGGGGGGGGGCAGGAGAGTGCGGTGGTGGAGGAGGGCACTGGGGGGGGGGAGGAGAGTGTGGTGGTGGAGAAGAGCACTGGGGGGGGGCAGGAGAGTGTGGTGGTGGAGGAGAGCACTGGAGGGGGCAGGAGAGTGTGGTGGTGGAGGAGAGCACGGGGGGGGGCAGGAGAGTGTGGTGGTGGAGGAGAGAGCACTGGGGGGGGGCAGGAGAGTGTGGTGAGGGAGGAGAGCACTGGGGGGGGAGGCAGGATAGTGTGGTGGAGGAGAGCACTGGGGGGGGGGGGGGGAGCAGGGAGCACAAGGTGAACTGGGGACAGTAAAATAAGTTGGATAGGAGAATTGGCAGGGGGGCCCCCTGCAGCCCCCCAATCCTCCTATCCAGGCACTGTGGCACACAGGGCAGGCTGTACCTACAGCATCTCCTCCTATGGATAAAAGCGCTGGCTGGCTGTGTACGGCGGCCGTTCTGTAACATGGCCCCGCCCCCCCGACCGACTCGTGTGATAGGCGGAACGTTGATTCTCTCTACTATCACACAAGCAGGTCTGGGGGGGGGGGGGGGGTCATGTTACAGAGCTGCCACCGAACACAGAGGCAGCCCGCTCTGTGATCCAGAGGAGAGAGCGGAGGATGCAGCCGCCGGCGGACTCAGTAAAAAAAATGCAGCATGGCGGCGGCTGCAACACCTTGGGGATTCCAGGGGGGGGCACTTGACCCCCCTTGCCCCCTGCTGCGGACACCCATGCTTCCCACTGATCACCAATGTAAGGGACATTCTTCCCACTGATCACCAATGTAAGGGACATGCTTCTCACTGATCCCCAATGTAAGGAACATTCTTCTCACTGATCACCAATGTAAGGAACATTCTTCCAACTGATCACCAATGTAAGGAACATTCTTCTCACTGATCACCAATGTAAGGAACATTCTTCTCACTGATCACCAATGTAAGGAGCATTCTTCTCACTGATCACCAATGTAAGGAGCATTCTTCTCACTGATCACTAATAAAAAGTGCTAATTTTAATGGCTAATATGCAAGATATTGTCCTAAAAAGGGTTTGGGGACCTGGCTCCTGCCCCAGGGGACATGGGTCAATGGCAAATTTTTTTTTTAAAACAAATGTTTTTTCAGGAGCACTGATTTTAATGACGAATAAAGTGAAAAAAAGGTGAAATATTCCTTTAAATATCATGCCTGGGGGGTGACTATAGTATGCCTGTGAAGTGGAACGTGTTTCCTGTGTTTAGAACATTCCCTGCACAAATTGACATTTAACGGAAAAAAAGTCATTTAAAACTGCTTGCGGTTTTAATGCAATATCTGGTTCCGGCAATATGGATGGAAATCATTGAGAAAATGGCATGGGTAGCCCCTCCTGCCCATTACCAGCCCCTTTGGGTCTTGTACGGATATTAAGGGGAACCCCGTACCCATATTAAAAAAAGGAAAGGCGTAGGGCCCCCAGGCCCTATATATCAGAACAGCAGTATACAGGCAGTGCAAACAAGACACCGACTGTGTAGGTTTGTTGTGTTAAGTAGAATCTGTTTGTAATTTTGAACTGGTACATTTTGAAAGTGTAGCTCCAGTCAAAAAATCTATTTTTAAGATTTTTGGAAAACATAGGGAAGGGTTATCACCCCTGTATAATAATTTTTTTGCCGTCCGTCTTTTTTCATCTCACTTCCTGTTGTCTCCTTCCGTTTGCAAGTAGGAGACGTTTGTAAGTTGGATGTTTGAAAGTAGGTGCCTGCCCTATATGCTCTGGCACTGCTTGCTGGTGCCACGACACTGCAACCTCTCCCAGATAATCTAGTTGGCGTGCAGGAATGAGCCCTGCTGCAAAGCATTGCATCAAAAATTGTATCACATGCTTCTGTTAAGCAGGGGCTGAAAAATTGGGCTGGTGGCATCACCAAGAACCAAAAATGTTCTTCCAAGATATCAGCGGGATCATTGAAGAGGAAGAGGATAGTCAGTCAACATAACAGGACAGTCACTCAGCATCAGCATAGGCAGTTTTGAAGGGATGTGACATTTCCAAGCTTCAGGTGCTTGGTAACTGGTGGTGATCCAAGACTGATTAATCTTTATGAAGGTCAGTCGATCAACTGAGTCGGTGGATAGGCTCACCCTGTGATCAGTTACAAAGCCAACAGCAGCACTGAAGGTGTGTTCCGAAAGAACGCTGAATGCAGGACAGGCCAGTAGCTCAATTGCATACTGTGCAAGCTCTGGCCAGTGATCCATCCTCAAGACCCAGTAAGCCAGAGGATTTTCGGTGGGACAGGTGTCCCAGTCTGACCTTGCCCCTAGGTATTCCTGCACCATGTAAATCAGACGCTGGCGATGGTTGCTGGAACCGATCATACCTTGGGGCTGCAGACTAAAAAATTGTCTGAACGCAACGGTCACACGGCCACCTTCTCCACTGATCCTTCTGTGACTGACCGAAGCCTCAGCAACACGTTGTCCAGGACCAGGAGTTTGTAACCTCCCAGTCTCTGGGAACGCATTGCACAGACCTTTCTGCAAGGCCTCCCGGAGATGTCTCATCGTCTGCTCCCTCTGTGATGGCAAGATAAGGTCCGCAACCTTACCCTTGTACCGTGGATCAAGGAGAGTGGCCAGCCAATAATGGTCCCTCTCCTTGATCCGAAGAATACGAGGATCCTTCCAGCAGGCTTTGCAGTATCAGGGAGGCCATGCAGCGTAGGTTAGCTGAGGCATTCGGTCCGGAGTCCTCTGGGTCACTAAGGACAACATGATCCGCAGCCACCTCATCCCAGCCACGTAGAAGTCCACGGGTTTCTTGGGACTCTAAATCATCCCTAAAAGACTGCTGCTGCTGATGCTGAGTGCCAGGCTCCACCTCCATGCTGACACAATCCTTCTCCTCCTCTTCCTGTGTGATGGGTGGGACAGCAGGAACACTGTCTGGATAAAGGGGGCCTTGAGAGGCAAGGAAGTCCTCCTCTTCCTGCCTCTGTTCTGCCTCAAGTGCCCTGTCCATTATTCCACGCAGCGTATGCTCCAATAGGTGGACAAGTGGTACAGTGTCACTGATGCATTCACTGTCATTGCTCACCATCCTTGTGGCCTCCTCAAATGGTGACAGGACAGTGCATGCATCCCTGATCATGCCCCACTGACGTGGTGAGAAAAAACCGAGCTCCCCTGACCCTATCCTGGTGCCGTAGTCACACAGGTACTCATTGATGGCCCTCTTCTGCATGTGCAGCCGCTGCAGCATGGCCAACATTGAGTTCCACCTGGTTGGCATGTCACATATAAGGCGGTTCTTGGGCAGGTTCAACTCCTTTTGGAGCTCAGTCAGCCGAGCACTGGCATTAAATGATCGGCGGAAATGCACACAGACTTTCCTGGCCTGCTTCAGGACATCCTGTAAGCCCGGGTACCTGCCCAAGAACTGCTGCACCACCAGGTTAAGGACGTGAGCCACACAGGGCACATGGGTCAGTTGTCCCTGTCGGAGGGCGGAAAGGAGGTTGGTGCCATTGTCGCAAATCACCATTCCTGGCTTAAGCTGGCATGGCATCAACCACCTCTCGGCCTGCCCCTGCAGAGCTGACAAAATATCCGCCCCAGTGTGGCTCCTGTCCTCCAAACAAACCAACGCAAGCACGGCATGGCATCTTTTTGCCTGCGTACTGGATGGAGGAGAGAGGTGTGTCACAACCAGTAGTAGCATTTTGGAGGCGTTGTGGCGGAACAACCTCCAACACTACTGCACCTTGTCCTGCATCCTTCCCAGCTGCCAGAAGAGTGACCCAATGGGCTGTGAAAGATATGTAACGTCCCTGTCCATGCCTGCTGGACCACGAGTCAGCGGTAATATGCACCTTACCGCTGACCGCCCTGTCCAGCGAGGCAAGGACATTGCCTTCCACATGCCAGTAGAGCGCCGGAATTGCCTTCCGTGAGAAAAAGTGACGTTTGGGGACCTGCCACTGAGGAACCGCACATTGCACAAAGTCACGAAAGGGGGCCAAGTCTATGTATCAAATAGCAGCCGTGTGATCTGATGCACTCGTCTCAAAAAAGGCCCACACCGAAGAACCTTTGCAATAACGCGCAGAGGCAGCGCCCTGCACAGGCAGAGCTCTGCGGTGTGCTGCCCCTAAGCCCATCCTGCCTCGTTGGAGATGTGCCTCCTCGTCTCTCCTATCAGGCACCCATGTGGAGTCAGTGACCTCATCATCCCCTCCCTCTTCATCACTGGAGCAAACCTGGCAGTATGCTGCAGCTGGTGGAACATGACTGTCAGATTGCTGTCCTTCTTGAGCATCCCCTCTCTCTGCGCTCACGCTACTGCCTTCCTCTAGCTGGGTATCATCATCAGAGCCTTCAAAACACTGGGCATCCTCCTGGAGCATGTACTCAACACTGTGATCAAACAGTTCGGGGGACTCCTCAGGAGGACATGATGGGTCTAGGGAAGGAGTGGCTGATGATGACATTGAGACGAGGGAAGAGGATGCATAGGCAGCTGCTTTGCTAGTATCCTGAGTCTGGGTGAGAGGATGAGGAGGATGAAGAGGGCTTGGTCATCCACACTACCAAGTCTTCGGCATGATGCGGCTCAATATGTCCAGCTGCCGAAAATAAGGACAAGCGTATCCCATGGCCACGTGCTGATGACGATGCACCACGTCCACGACCAGCACTGTTGTCTCTAGACACAGAGCCTGCTTGCCCTCTTTTATTGGCTCGTGACTGTCTGCCTCTCCTTGTTGGCCTTCCAGACATAGTAATAGCCTGCAGGGAGATGGGAAAAACAGCAACTGGGTAGTGTATATTGTGCTGGAGGCACACAACACCCACTAACTCCTGCACATGCCTGTATGATAGAACACCAGCAATAAAGGGTAGATACAGGTGTATACTGTGCTGGAGGCACACAACACCCACTAACTACTGCAGATGCCTGTATGAGAGAACACCAGCAATAACGGGGAGATACAGGTGTATGCTGTGCTGGAGGCACACAACACCCACTAACTCCTGCAGATGTCTTTATTATAGAACACCAGAAATAAAGGGTAGATACAGGTGTATACTGTGCTGGAGGCACACAACACCCACTAACTACTGCAGATGCCTGTATGAGAGAACACCAGCAATAAAGGTAGATACAGGTGTATACTGCGCTGGAGGCACACAACACCCACTATCTCCTGCAGACGCTGGAACACACTACACGGCCTTATATAGTGTGGGGTGTGTACTAAACCCCCTGAGCTGTAATTGGCCACAGGTTATAAACCTCTGCTAAAAAAAGGGAGCCAGAATGGACTTAAAACACTTGTAGAATTCAGCTGTCAACCCATCTGGCCCAGGCGATCTTTTGGTAGCCAGCTTCTCTATAGCATGTACTACCTCATCCATTGAAATTGGTTCTGTCAAATCCATCAAAGACAACGTACCATTTTGCAATCCTGGAGTAGAATGCAGAAAGCTTTCCATCTTGTCTTCCTAGAAGGTCTGCGTAATATGATCTGAAGATCTCCAGGATCCCTGATCTGGACTTCACTAGGGAACCCGTACTATCCCTCAGGCCTATGACCGTCTTAACTGCTATGCCTTACTTACAGTTCTGATAAGGATCAGGCGAGTGATATTTTCCATAATCCCTCTCCAGAACCAAGGAGGCATGCCGGTCGTATTGACACTTTCTAAGAAGAAACTTCACCTCAGAGATCTCCCCTGGATCTCCTCTATATGAGACAAGACGATCAAGCTTCCTCCGCAAATGCTGGTAGGCAATGTACATACCAAGCTGCTCCTTCTTGCTTATGGCCTTGAAAAGTCCAATCGCCCTTTGTTTCACAAGTTCCCACCACTCTGACTTACTGCTGCAAAAGTCCAGAATAGAAACCTGTGCTTGAAAAAAGTACTCAAAGGATTGTCTTACCTCTACATCTTCCAGGAGAGCCAAATTCAGTTTCCAGGTACCCCTTCCTCTGGGTGGAGTGTCCGAGTCACAGACAGTATACAGTGGTCAGAGAACTCCACCGCCCTCAACTCAGGAGCCGAGAAAGCAGAGTTTTCCTTTTTTTAAAAACCTATCTATCCTTCTCTGGCTATTCCCTCTCTGAAATGTGAATCCCGTGCTGCCAGGGCAGTGCTTAATATGCACATCTACCAGGCCTGCTTGTCTCACCATATCTCTAAGAAAAACGCTATAGTAACCCAGCCTGTCCATGGAGCCTCTCCTGTCTTCAGACCTAATTATGGTGTTAAACTCACCTCCAAAGACAACCTGCTGGGACGTAAAAAGGAAGGGCTTGATCTCTGAGGAGGCATTTCCTGCTCCATTTTGACTGCGGTCCATAGAAATTAATCAGGCGCAGGTCCTGCCCTCTAACAGAGACGTCCAAGACCATGCATCTCCCAATCTCTACTTCAATTACCCACCGGCACGTTACCATATCAGTTTTAAAAAGGACCACAACTCCGCTGCAGGGCTCAGCTGCAAGAGACCAAAAGGAGGGACCGCATCTCCACTCGCTTTTTGCTAGTTGGACATCGGCCAAAGTATTGAGCCAGGTCTCTTGCAAAAATAAAATCTCTGCATCAAACTCGCTGAGCAAAAATAAGGCAATATCACAAGCTCTTGCAGATTTAATTCTGGTGACATTAATGGTCGCCACGTTTATCGGAGTGGGAACTGCCATCAGGATGATTGGGGTAGTTGTTTCTTAACCTTTGCCACACTCTCATCACCAGAAACAGCTCTCTTCAGACTATTTGACTCCCCCTCACCCATGGATGATAAAGAGAAGGATATATCAGACATATCATCACCTGACAAAACTGAAAAGGTGTTGCCAAGAAGAACCCCTCCTGGGTCCGACTCTGAGGAAGAAATTACCACTTTATTTGTCTTCCACTTCTTCTTTTTCTTCCTCCTAGACTTCTCCCACCCCTCATCATCCGAATCCCCCTCAACAGAGGGTGAGACATGGGATATGGACAACCTTCCATTAGCCCCACCCCATATTCCCCTGACCACGTTTGCGCTGCTGAGGGACAGGGACTGGAGGCTGAGTGGGAAGATCAGCTAAACCTGCCCCCCAGCAGCTTCTGCTAGTCTGGAGGGACAGACTCAGGGACCACATCACTAGGGGGAACAAAATCTGAAACAACAGATGGAACAGACACAGTAGGGACAGACTCAGGGACCACATTACCAGGGGAAACAGAATCCGAAACAACAGATGGAACAAACACAGAAGGGACAGACTCAGGGACCACATTACCAGGGGAAACAGAATCCGAAACAACAGATGGAACAGACACAGAAGGGACAGACTCAGGGACCACATTACTAGGGGAAACAGAATCCGAAACAGATATAACAGATGCGGGGGGGCAACAACAGTTTCAGCGGCCTCATCCTCCTTATCTAGCCTCTGCAGCTCAGCCTCCATTCCTGGCAAGTTATGTAATGCCTCCGGGGACTGACTATAAGGATGACCGAGCCTTTGGCACAAATTGCACCGAATTTCGGTACAATCCTTAGCCAAATGGTCCAGATCCTGGCATAGTGAACACGTCTTACGGGTACAGGTAGATGCAAAATGGCCTTTTTCACCACATTTATTACAGACTTTAGGCTGACCCTGGTAGAATATTGTCAGCCGATCCCTCCCCAGAAAGGCTGAACAGGGCAGATGTTGAACTACATTTCCCAGCATCCCCAATTTTAGTGACACTGTCCAGGCCCCTGTCCATCCAGAACCTTCCGCAGTGGAGTGAGGACCTCAACATATCGGCGTAGCCATTCTATCAAATCAGCCTCTGGTATGGATGCGTTGTGCACCAGGATCGTCACCGATTTTATCAGAGGCTGCCTGGAAATCACCTTTGGCACTAAACCACTCCACTGCGGAAGGCCCTGGCACCTCCTATATTGCTGCCGGAATAAATCCTGACTCTCAGGCTTTATAAAGGACAAATCAAATTCATAACTCCCCACTGGGCAAATCAAAGCAAATATATCCGAAACTTTAAACCCCATTTCCAAAACCAGCTCAGCCACCCCTTACTGGTGGGGTCCCCTCAACCTCCCACTTCAACTGAACCACATTCCTCCTCCTGTACCCATTAACCATCCCACCACCAAATCTCCCCAAATCGTGACCACTAATATTTACAAAATTCCCCCACCCTCCTTGGTGCGACTCCCCAAAACTGATGCATAACTCCCCATATTCTTCCCAGCAAAAGAGGCATTTGTGTGTTTTGAACCATCTGACATATTTCTAGCAGATATCGATTGTGCAGACCAAATCTGTACAATCAATGAGTCTTTCCTCTGAGCAGAGAGAGAAATGTAATTTTTATTTTTCCCAGCAGTATTAACCCCTTCACCACCACCCACCACATTCATTGTTTTATCATTACTGTCATTCTTAATACTTGCTGGCATATTCACATGTCCTGCAGTCTTCCCAACAGTGTGCGTTCCCATTGCTGTGCTGGTGGAATCTTCAGCTGGCCTGTTCTCTTCCATCGGGACAGAACTTTCTGCAGAGGATAGTGCAGGCTGGACTGGCACATCCATGGCTTCCACTGCACATGGTGCAGTATGCTGATCCCTTCCCCCACCAGCATAAATCCGCTCTGCTGGAACACAGGGAAGCTCAGATGAGGCAATCTCATTGCAGGTGTCAGCCATACTGTGTGAAACACACGCAGCAAACTTGGTAGTGGAACTACAGGTCTAAGCAAGTGCAGGAGTAGTAACATCCATGTTCAGGGTGTTTGGTACAGGTTCATCTTCATTCCCAGGGTGATTTTTCTGCACATCCTCAGGGACCTCTGATGGATTATCAGAAATGGAAAACTTGTCTTCTCTCAGGTGTGACTTCATCTGCTGGATGAAGGTCAGGGTGCCATGCTCACTCTCAACCCCCTGGTTGGTTGCCGCCGGCGATTCCAAGGCCTTACATGGGGGAAGAGGTGCAGAGGCAGATGGACCTGGGTCATCCATTTCCTGAGGCTGATCCACGGAACATGCTGAGGACTGGCTGACAAATCTCCTCTTATTGTCAAATTTTTCTTTAAATGCACCACTTTTTCCTTTTAGTTTTTCCAACAATAAAGTTTGCTGCTTTACCTTTTCCTCCAAATCTTGTAACTCAGGGTTCATAGCTGTGCGATTTTTACTCCAGGCCTGGAAGTATTTGGCTTTGAAGTTTTTATGCTTAGCTTTCAAAACGTTAAGTTTCTCCTCTGCTCTTTGAATCGCCTTAAAGCGATTGGCAACCTTCTGGCGGAAGACACTGGCATCCACACCAGGGCCCGGACCCATAGTCAGATCCTCCACCTCCTCCTCACTGGGCCCCGTGTCATCAGGGGGATCCCTCCCAGGGCCTCCCCCCAGAATCAGGCATTATTCCTGGGCAGAGCTAGCAGGCAAGGCCTAGGCTTGAAAAAAGGGTGGTTCTCACAGAGAGCTCTTTGGGTGTGTCCTCCTCCTCCTTTCCACTGATCACCAATGTAAGGAACATTCTTCCCACTGATCATCAATGTAAGGAACATTCTTCTCACTGATCATCAATGTAAGGAACATTCTTCTCACTGATCACCAATGTAAGGAACATTCTTCCCACTGATTAAGGGACATTCTTCCCACTGATCACCAATGTAAGGAGCATTCTTCTCACTGATCACCAATGTAAGGAACATTCTTCCCACTGATCACCAATGTAAGGGACATTCTTCTCACTGATCACCAATGTAAGGGACATTCCTCCCACTGATCACCAATGTAAGGGACATTCTTCCCACTGATCTCCAATGTAAGGAACATACTTCTCACTGATCACCAATGTAAGGAACATTCTCCCCACTAATCACCAATGTAAGGA
Organism: Lithobates pipiens; assembly: GCF_037356315.1. NCBI lineage: Eukaryota > Metazoa > Chordata > Amphibia > Anura > Ranidae > Lithobates > Lithobates pipiens. Next base: position 113,071,061 of record NW_027507685.1, on the reverse strand, counting down.
ACATTCTTCTTACTGATCACCAATGTAAGGAACATTCCTCTCACTGATCACCAATGTAAGGAACATTCTTCTCACTGATCACCAATGTAAGGAACATTATTCCCACTGATCACCAATGTAAGGAACGTTTTTCTCACTGATCACCAATGTAAGGGACATTCTTCCCACTGATCACCACACTGATGTATGATGAGTTGTAGATATGGTAATTTTTAGTAGAGGTTCCCAGAAAACAGAGTTATTTCAAGGGTTCCTCTGTGTTGGAAAGGTTGAGAAAGGTTGTTCTATAGGAAGCTTTTTTAGGAGATTAAATGGAAAATACATTGTCACAAACTATTCTTTACAATGTAAATGAGAACCCCCCCCCCCTCCCCCCCGGCTGGGTTTGTGTTATTGCAGCTTCCCTGCATGCTAAGTTCATGTTATTGCAGCTTCCCTGTAGGCTAGGCTCATGTTTTTGCAGCTTCCTTGCATGCTAAGTTCATGTTATTGCAGCTTCCCTGCAGGCTGGGTTCATGTTATTGCAGCTTCCCTGCAGGCTGGGTTCATGTTATTGCAGCTTCCCTGCAGGCTGGGTTCATGTTATTGCAGCTTCCCTGCAGGCTAGGTTCACATATTTGCAGCTAGGTTCATGTATCTGCAGGCTGGGTTCATGTTATTGCAGCTTCCCTGCAGGCAAGGTTCATGTATTTGCAGCTTCCCTGCAGGCTGGGTTCATGTTATTGCAGCTTCCCTGCAGGCTAGGTTCATGTATGCAGGCTAGGTTCATGATATTGCATCCCTGCAGGCTGGGTTCATGTTATTGCAACTTCATGTTATTGGGCAGGTAGGCTAGGTTCATGTTATTGCTTCCCTGCAGGCTGGGTTCATGTTATTGCAGCTTCCCTGCAGGCTAGGTTCATGTATTTGCAGCTTCCCTGCAGGCTAGGCTCATGTTATTGCAGCTTCCCTGCAGGCTAGGTTCATGTTATTGCAGCTTCCCTGCAGGCTAGGCTTGTGTTATTGCAGCTTCCCTGCAGGCTAGGTTCGTGTAATTGCAGCTTCCCTGCAGGCTAGGTTCATGATATTGAAGCTTCCCTGCAGACTAGGCTCGTGTTATTGCAACTTTCTTGCAGGCTAGGCTTGTGTTATTGCAGCTTCCCTGCATGATAAGTTCATGTTATTGCAGCTTCCCTGCAGGCTGGGTTCATGTTATTGCAGCTTCCCTGCAGGCTAGGTTCATGTTATTGCAGCTTCCCTGCAGGCTAGGCTCGTCTTATTGCAGCTTCCCTGCAGGCTAGGTTCATGTTATTGCAGCTTCCTTGCAGGCTAGGCTCATGTTATTGCAGCTTCCTTGCAGGCTGGGTTCATGTTATTGCATCTTCCTTGGAGGCTAGGCTCTTGTTATTGCAGTTTCCCTGCAGGCTGGGTTCATGTTATTGCAGCTTCCCTGCAGGCTAGGCTTGTGTTATTGCAGCTTCCCTGCAGGCTGGGTTCATGTTATTGCAGCTTCCTTGCAGGCTAAGCTTGTGTTATTGCAGCTTCCTTGCAGGCTAGGCTTGTTTTATTGCAGCTTCCCTGCATGGTAGGTTCATGTTATTGCAGCTTCCCTGCAGGCTAGGTTCATGTTATTGCAGCTTCCCTGCAGGCTAGGTTCATGTAATTGCAGCTTCCCTGCGGGCTAGGCTCATGTTATTGCAGCTGCCCTGCTGGCTGAGTTCATGTTATTGCAGCTTCCCTGTAGGCTAGGCTCATGTATTTGCAGCTTCCTTGCAGGCTAGGTTCATGTTATTGCAGCTTCCCTGTAGGCTTAGTTCAAGTTATTGCAGCTTCTCTGCAGGCTAGGTTCATGTTATTGCAGCTTCCCTGCAGGCTAGTTTCATGTTATTGCAGCTTCCCTGCAGGCTAGGCTCGTGTTATTGCAGCTTCCTTGCATGCTAGGCTTGTGTTATTGCAGCTTCCTTGCATGGTAGGTTCATGTTATTGCAGCTTCCTTGCAGGCTGGGTTCATGTTATTGCAGCTTCCCTGCAGGCTAAGTTTGTGTATTTGCAGCTTCCTTGCGGGCTAGGCTCATGTTATTGCAGCTTTCCTGTAGGCTAGGCTCATGAATTTGCAGCTTCCTTGCAGGCTAGGTTCATGTTATTGCAGCTTCCCTGCAGGCTTAGTTCAAGTTATTGCAGCTTCTCTGCAGGCTAGGTTCATGTTATTACAGCTTCCCTGCAGGCTAGGCTCGTGTTATTGCAGGTTCCCTGCAGGCTAGGCTCGTGTTATTGCAGCTTCCCGGCAGGCTAGGTTCATGTTATTGCAGCTTCCTTGCAGGCTAGGCTCATGTTATTGCAGCTTCCTTGCAGGCTGGGTTCATGTTATTGCATCTTCCTTGGAGGCTAGGCTCTTGTTATTGCAGTTTCCCTGCAGGCTGGGTTCATGTTATTGCAGCTTCCCTGCAGGGTAGGATCATGTTATTGCAGCTTCCCTGTAGACTGGGTTCATGTTATTGCAGCTTCCTTGCAGGCTAGGCTTGTGTTATTGCAGCTTCCCTGCAGGCTGGGTTCATGTTATTGCAGCTTCCTTGCAGGCTAAGCTTGTGTTATTGCAGCTTCCTTGCAGGCTAGGCTTGTTTTATTGCAGCTTCCCTGCATGGTAGGTTCACGTTATTGCAGCTTCCCTGCAGGCTAGGTTCATGTTATTGCAGCTTCCCTGCAGGCTAGGTTCATGTAATTGCAGCTTCCCTGCGGGCTAGGCTCATGTTATTGCAGCTTCCCTGCTGGCTGAGTTCATGTTATTGCAGCTTCCCTGTAGGCTAGGCTCATGTATTTGCAGCTTCCTTGCAGGCTAGGTTCATGTTATTGCAGCTTCCCTGTAGGCTTAGTTCAAGTTATTGCAGCTTCTCTGCAGGCTAGGTTCATGTTATTGCAGCTTCCCTGCAGGCTAGTTTCATGTTATTGCAGCTTCCCTGCAGGCTAGGCTCGTGTTATTGCAGCTTCCTTGCATGCTAGGCTTGTGTTATTGCAGCTTCCTTGCATGGTAGGTTCATGTTATTGCAGCTTCCCTGCAGGCTAAGTTTGTGTATTTGCAGCTTCCTTGCGGGCTAGGCTCATGTTATTGCAGCTTCCCTGCTGGCTGGGTTCATGTTATTGCAGCTTTCCTGTAGGCTAGGCTCATGTATTTGCAGCTTCCTTGCAGGCTAGGTTCATGTTATTACAGCTTCCCTGCAGGCTTAGTTCAAGTTATTGCAGCTTCTCTGCAGGCTAGGTTCATGTTATTGCAGCTTCCCTGCAGGCTAGGCTCGTGTTATTGCAGGTTCCCTGCAGGCTAGGTTCATGTTATTGCAGCTTCCTTGCAGGCTAGGCTCATGTTATTGCAGCTTCCTTGCAGGCTGGGTTCATGTTATTGCAGCTTCCTTGGAGGCTAGGCTCTTGTTATTGCAGTTTCCCTGCAGGCTGGGTTCATGTTATTGCAGCTTCCCTGCAGGGTAGGTTCATGTTATTGCAGCTTCCCTGTAGGCTGGGTTCATGTTATTGCAGCTTCCTTGCAGGTTAAGCTTGTGTTATTGCAGCTTCCCTGCAGGCTGGGTTCATGTTATTGCAGCTTCCTTGCAGGTTAAGCTTGTGTTATTGCAGCTTCCTTGCAGGCTAGGCTTGTGTTATTGCAGCTTCCCTATAGGCTGCGTTCATGTTTTTGCAGCTTCCTTGCAGGCTAGGCTTGTGTTATTGCAGCTTCCCTGCAGGCTAGGCTCATGTTATTGCAGCTTCCTTGCAGGCTGGGTTCATGTACTTGCAGCTTCCCTGCAGGCTGGGTTCATGTTATTGCAGCTTCCTTGCCGGCTGGGTTCATGTTATTGCAGCTTCCTTGCAGGCTAGGCTCATGTTATTGCAGCCTCCCTGCAGGCTGGGTTTATGTTTTTGCAGCTTCCCTGCAGGCTAGGTTCATGTATTTGCAGCTTCCCTGCAGGCTAGGCTCATGTATTTGCAGCTTCCCTGCAGGCTGGGCTTGTGTTATTGCAGCTTCCCTGCATGGTAGGTTCATGTTATTGCAGCTTCCCTGCTGGCTAGGTTCATGTTATTGCAGCTTCCCTGCAGGCTAGGTTCATGTTATTGCAGCTTCCCTGCAGGCTTGGTTCAAGTTATTACAGCTTCTCTGCATGCTGGGTTCATGTTATTGCAGCTTCCGTGCATGCTAGGTTCATGTATTTGCAGCTTCCTTGCAGGCTGGGTTCATGTTATTGCATCTTCCTTGGAGGCTAGGCTCTTGTTATTGCAGTTTCCCTGCAGGCTGGGTTCATGTTATTGCAGCTTCCCTGCAGGGTAGGATCATGTTATTGCAGCTTCCCTGTAGACTGGGTTCATGTTATTGCAGCTTCCTTGCAGGCTAGGCTTGTGTTATTGCAGCTTCCCTGCAGGCTGGGTTCATGTTATTGCAGCTTCCTTGCAGGCTAGGCTTGTTTTATTGCAGCTTCCCTGCATGGTAGGTTCATGTTATTGCAGCTTCCCTGCAGGCTAGGTTCATGTTATTGCAGCTTCCCTGCAGGCTAGGTTCATGTAATTGCAGCTTCCCTGCGGGCTAGGCTCATGTTATTGCAGCTTCCCTGCTGGCTGAGTTCATGTTATTGCAGCTTCCCTGTAGGCTAGGCTCATGTATTTGCAGCTTCCTTGCAGGCTAGGTTCATGTTATTGCAGCTTCCCTGTAGGCTTAGTTCAAGTTATTGCAGCTTCTCTGCAGGCTAGGTTCATGTTATTGCAGCTTCCCTGCAGGCTAGTTTCATGTTATTGCAGCTTCCCTGCAGGCTAGGCTCGTGTTATTGCAGCTTCCTTGCATGCTAGGCTTGTGTTATTGCAGCTTCCTTGCATGGTAGGTTCATGTTATTGCAGCTTCCTTGCAGGCTGGGTTCATGTTATTGCAGCTTCCCTGCAGGCTAAGTTTGTGTATTTGCAGCTTCCTTGCGGGCTAGGCTCATGTTATTGCAGCTTCCCTGCTGGCTGGGTTCATGTTATTGCAGCTTTCCTGTAGGCTAGGCTCATGTATTTGCAGCTTCCTTGCAGGCTAGGTTCATGTTATTGCAGCTTCCCTGCAGGCTTAGTTCAAGTTATTGCAGCTTCTCTGCAGGCTAGGTTCATGTTATTGCAGCTTCCCTGCAGGCTAGGCTCGTGTTATTGCAGGTTCCCTGCAGGCTAGGTTCATGTTATTGCAGCTTCCCTGCAGGCTTAGTTCAAGTTATTGCAGCTTCTCTGCAGGCTAGGTTCATGTTATTGCAGCTTCCCTGCAGGCTAGGCTCGTGTTATTGCAGGTTCCCTGCAGGCTAGGTTCATGTTATTGCAGCTTCCTTGCAGGCTAGGCTCATGTTATTGCAGCTTCCTTGCAGGCTGGGTTCATGTTATTGCAGCTTCCTTGGAGGCTAGGCTCTTGTTATTGCAGTTTCCCTGCAGGCTGGGTTCATGTTATTGCAGCTTCCCTGCAGGGTAGGTTCATGTTATTGCAGCTTCCCTGTAGGCTGGGTTCATGTTATTGCAGCTTCCTTGCAGGCTAGGCTTGTGTTATTGCAGCTTCCCTGCAGGCTGGGTTCATGTTATTGCAGCTTCCTTGCAGGTTAAGCTTGTGTTATTGCAGCTTCCTTACAGGCTAGGCTTGTGTTATTGCAGCTTCCCTATAGGCTGGGTTCATGTTATTGCAGCTTCCATGCAGGCTAGGCTTGTGTTATTGCAGCTTCCCTGCAGGCTAGGCTCATGTTATTGCAGCTTCCTTGCAGGCTGGGTTCATGTACTTGCAGCTTCCCTGCAGGCTAGGCTCATGTTATTGCAGCCTCCCTGCAGGCTGGGTTTATGTTTTTGCAGCTTCCCTGCAGGCTAGGTTCATGTATTTGCAGCTTCCCTGCAGGCTAGGCTCATGTATTTGCAGCTTCCCTGCAGGCTAGGCTTGTTTTATTGCAGCTTCCCTGCATGGTAGGTTCATGTTATTGCAGCTTCCCTGCAGGCTAGGTTCATGTTATTGCAGCTTCCCTGCAGGCTAGGTTCATGTAATTGCAGCTTCCCTGCGGGCTAGGCTCATGTTATTGCAGCTTCCCTGCTGGCTGAGTTCATGTTATTGCAGCTTCCCTGTAGGCTAGGCTCATGTATTTGCAGCTTCCTTGCAGGCTAGGTTCATGTTATTGCAGCTTCCCTGTAGGCTTAGTTCAAGTTATTGCAGCTTCTCTGCAGGCTAGGTTCATGTTATTACAGCTTCCCTGCAGGCTAGGCTCGTGTTATTGCAGGTTCCCTGCAGGCTAGGCTCGTGTTATTGCAGCTTCCCGGCAGGCTAGGTTCATGTTATTGCAGCTTCCTTGCAGGCTAGGCTCATGTTATTGCAGCTTCCTTGCAGGCTGGGTTCATGTTATTGCATCTTCCTTGGAGGCTAGGCTCTTGTTATTGCAGTTTCCCTGCAGGCTGGGTTCATGTTATTGCAGCTTCCCTGCAGGGTAGGATCATGTTATTGCAGCTTCCCTGTAGACTGGGTTCATGTTATTGCAGCTTCCTTGCAGGCTAGGCTTGTGTTATTGCAGCTTCCCTGCAGGCTGGGTTCATGTTATTGCAGCTTCCTTGCAGGCTAAGCTTGTGTTATTGCAGCTTCCTTGCAGGCTAGGCTTGTTTTATTGCAGCTTCCCTGCATGGTAGGTTCACGTTATTGCAGCTTCCCTGCAGGCTAGGTTCATGTTATTGCAGCTTCCCTGCAGGCTAGGTTCATGTAATTGCAGCTTCCCTGCGGGCTAGGCTCATGTTATTGCAGCTTCCCTGCTGGCTGAGTTCATGTTATTGCAGCTTCCCTGTAGGCTAGGCTCATGTATTTGCAGCTTCCTTGCAGGCTAGGTTCATGTTATTGCAGCTTCCCTGTAGGCTTAGTTCAAGTTATTGCAGCTTCTCTGCAGGCTAGGTTCATGTTATTGCAGCTTCCCTGCAGGCTAGTTTCATGTTATTGCAGCTTCCCTGCAGGCTAGGCTCGTGTTATTGCAGCTTCCTTGCATGCTAGGCTTGTGTTATTGCAGCTTCCTTGCATGGTAGGTTCATGTTATTGCAGCTTCCCTGCAGGCTAAGTTTGTGTATTTGCAGCTTCCTTGCGGGCTAGGCTCATGTTATTGCAGCTTCCCTGCTGGCTGGGTTCACGTTATTGCAGCTTTCCTGTAGGCTAGGCTCATGTATTTGCAGCTTCCTTGCAGGCTAGGTTCATGTTATTACAGCTTCCCTGCAGGCTTAGTTCAAGTTATTGCAGCTTCTCTGCAGGCTAGGTTCATGTTATTGCAGCTTCCCTGCAGGCTAGGCTCGTGTTATTGCAGGTTCCCTGCAGGCTAGGTTCATGTTATTGCAGCTTCCTTGCAGGCTAGGCTCATGTTATTGCAGCTTCCTTGCAGGCTGGGTTCATGTTATTGCAGCTTCCTTGGAGGCTAGGCTCTTGTTATTGCAGTTTCCCTGCAGGCTGGGTTCATGTTATTGCAGCTTCCCTGCAGGGTAGGTTCATGTTATTGCAGCTTCCCTGTAGGCTGGGTTCATGTTATTGCAGCTTCCTTGCAGGTTAAGCTTGTGTTATTGCAGCTTCCCTGCAGGCTGGGTTCATGTTATTGCAGCTTCCTTGCAGGTTAAGCTTGTGTTATTGCAGCTTCCTTGCAGGCTAGGCTTGTGTTATTGCAGCTTCCCTATAGGCTGCGTTCATGTTATTGCAGCTTCCTTGCAGGCTAGGCTTGTGTTATTGCAGCTTCCCTGCAGGCTAGGCTCATGTTATTGCAGCTTCCTTGCAGGCTGGGTTCATGTACTTGCAGCTTCCCTGCAGGCTGGGTTCATGTTATGGCAGCTTCCTTGCCGGCTGGGTTCATGTTATTGCAGCTTCCTTGCAGGCTAGGCTCATGTTATTGCAGCCTCCCTGCAGGCTGGGTTTATGTTTTTGCAGCTTCCCTGCAGGCTAGGTTCATGTATTTGCAGCTTCCCTGCAGGCTAGGCTCATGTATTTGCAGCTTCCCTGCAGGCTGGGCTTGTGTTATTGCAGCTTCCCTGCATGGTAGGTTCATGTTATTGCAGCTTCCCTGCTGGCTAGGTTCATGTTATTGCAGCTTCCCTGCAGGCTAGGTTCATGTTATTGCAGCTTCCCTGCAGGCTTGGTTCAAGTTATTACAGCTTCTCTGCATGCTGGGTTCATGTTATTGCAGCTTCCGTGCATGCTAGGTTCATGTATTTGCAGCTTCCTTGCAGGCTGGGTTCATGTTATTGCATCTTCCTTGGAGGCTAGGCTCTTGTTATTGCAGTTTCCCTGCAGGCTGGGTTCATGTTATTGCAGCTTCCCTGCAGGGTAGGATCATGTTATTGCAGCTTCCCTGTAGACTGGGTTCATGTTATTGCAGCTTCCTTGCAGGCTAGGCTTGTGTTATTGCAGCTTCCCTGCAGGCTGGGTTCATGTTATTGCAGCTTCCTTGCAGGCTAGGCTTGTTTTATTGCAGCTTCCCTGCATGGTAGGTTCATGTTATTGCAGCTTCCCTGCAGGCTAGGTTCATGTTATTGCAGCTTCCCTGCAGGCTAGGTTCATGTAATTGCAGCTTCCCTGCGGGCTAGGCTCATGTTATTGCAGCTTCCCTGCTGGCTGAGTTCATGTTATTGCAGCTTCCCTGTAGGCTAGGCTCATGTATTTGCAGCTTCCTTGCAGGCTAGGTTCATGTTATTGCAGCTTCCCTGTAGGCTTAGTTCAAGTTATTGCAGCTTCTCTGCAGGCTAGGTTCATGTTATTGCAGCTTCCCTGCAGGCTAGTTTCATGTTATTGCAGCTTCCCTGCAGGCTAGGCTCGTGTTATTGCAGCTTCCTTGCATGCTAGGCTTGTGTTATTGCAGCTTCCTTGCATGGTAGGTTCATGTTATTGCAGCTTCCTTGCAGGCTGGGTTCATGTTATTGCAGCTTCCCTGCAGGCTAAGTTTGTGTATTTGCAGCTTCCTTGCGGGCTAGGCTCATGTTATTGCAGCTTCCCTGCTGGCTGGGTTCATGTTATTGCAGCTTTCCTGTAGGCTAGGCTCATGTATTTGCAGCTTCCTTGCAGGCTAGGTTCATGTTATTGCAGCTTCCCTGCAGGCTTAGTTCAAGTTATTGCAGCTTCTCTGCAGGCTAGGTTCATGTTATTGCAGCTTCCCTGCAGGCTAGGCTCGTGTTATTGCAGGTTCCCTGCAGGCTAGGTTCATGTTATTGCAGCTTCCCTGCAGGCTTAGTTCAAGTTATTGCAGCTTCTCTGCAGGCTAGGTTCATGTTATTGCAGCTTCCCTGCAGGCTAGGCTCGTGTTATTGCAGCTTCCTTGCAGGCTAGGCTCATGTTATTGCAGCTTCCTTGCAGGCTGGGTTCATGTTATTGCAGCTTCCTTGGAGGCTAGGCTCTTGTTATTGCAGTTTCCCTGCAGGCTGGGTTCATGTTATTGCAGCTTCCCTGCAGGGTAGGTTCATGTTATTGCAGCTTCCCTGTAGGCTGGGTTCATGTTATTGCAGCTTCCTTGCAGGCTAGGCTTGTGTTATTGCAGCTTCCCTGCAGGCTGGGTTCATGTTATTGCAGCTTCCTTGCAGGTTAAGCTTGTGTTATTGCAGCTTCCTTACAGGCTAGGCTTGTGTTATTGCAGCTTCCCTATAGGCTGGGTTCATGTTATTGCAGCTTCCATGCAGGCTAGGCTTGTGTTATTGCAGCTTCCCTGCAGGCTAGGCTCATGTTATTGCAGCTTCCTTGCAGGCTGGGTTCATGTACTTGCAGCTTCCCTGCAGGCTAGGCTCATGTTATTGCAGCCTCCCTGCAGGCTGGGTTTATGTTTTTGCAGCTTCCCTGCAGGCTAGGTTCATGTATTTGCAGCTTCCCTGCAGGCTAGGCTCATGTATTTGCAGCTTCCCTGCAGGCTAGGCTTGTTTTATTGCAGCTTCCCTGCATGGTAGGTTCATGTTATTGCAGCTTCCCTGCAGGCTAGGTTCATGTTATTGCAGCTTCCCTGCAGGCTAGGTTCATGTAATTGCAGCTTCCCTGCGGGCTAGGCTCATGTTATTGCAGCTTCCCTGCTGGCTGAGTTCATGTTATTGCAGCTTCCCTGTAGGCTAGGCTCATGTATTTGCAGCTTCCTTGCAGGCTAGGTTCATGTTATTGCAGCTTCCCTGTAGGCTTAGTTCAAGTTATTGCAGCTTCTCTGCAGGCTAGGTTCATGTTATTGCAGCTTCCCTGCAGGCTAGTTTCATGTTATTGCAGCTTCCCTGCAGGCTAGGCTCGTGTTATTGCAGCTTCCTTGCATGCTAGGCTTGTGTTATTGCAGCTTCCTTGCATGGTAGGTTCATGTTATTGCAGCTTCCTTGCAGGCTGGGTTCATGTTATTGCAGCTTCCCTGCAGGCTAAGTTTGTGTATTTGCAGCTTCCTTGCAGGCTAGGCTCATGTTATTGCAGCTTCCCTGCTGGCTGGGTTCATGTTATTGCAGCTTTCCTGTAGGCTAGGCTCATGTATTTGCAGCTTCCTTGCAGGCTAGGTTCATGTTATTGCAGCTTCCCTGCAGGCTTAGTTCAAGTTATTGCAGCTTCTCTGCAGGCTAGGTTCATGTTATTGCAGCTTCCCTGCAGGCTAGGCTCGTGTTATTGCAGGTTCCCTGCAGGCTAGGTTCATGTTATTGCAGCTTCCTTGCAGGCTAGGCTCATGTTATTGCAGCTTCCTTGCAGGCTGGGTTCATGTTATTGCAGCTTCCTTGGAGGCTAGGCTCTTGTTATTGCAGTTTCCCTGCAGGCTGGGTTCATGTTATTGCAGCTTCCCTGCAGGGTAGGTTCATGTTATTGCAGCTTCCCTGTAGGCTGGGTTCATGTTATTGCAGCTTCCTTGCAGGCTAGGCTTGTGTTATTGCAGCTTCCCTGCAGGCTGGGTTCATGTTATTGCAGCTTCCTTGCAGGTTAAGCTTGTGTTATTGCAGCTTCCTTGCAGGCTAGGCTTGTGTTATTGCAGCTTCCCTATAGGCTGGGTTCATGTTATTGCAGCTTCCATGCAGGCTAGGCTTGTGTTATTGCAGCTTCCCTGCAGGCTAGGCTCATGTTATTGCAGCTTCCTTGCAGGCTGGGTTCATGTACTTGCAGCTTCCCTGCAGGCTAGGCTCATGTTATTGCAGCCTCCCTGCAGGCTGGGTTTATGTTTTTGCAGCTTCCCTGCAAGCTAGGTTCATGTATTTGCAGCTTCCCTGCAGGCTAGGCTCATGTATTTGCAGCTTCCCTGCAGGCTAGGCTCATGTTATTGCAGCTTCCCTGCAGGCTGGGTTCATGGTATTGCAGCTTCCCTGCAGGCTAGGTTCATGTATTTGCAGCTTTCCTGCAGGCTAGGCTCATGTTATTGCAGCTTCCCTGCAGGGTAGGATCATGTTATTGCAGCTTCCCTGCAGGGTAGGATCATGTTATTGCAGCTTCCCTGTAGACTGGGTTCATGTTATTGCAGCTTCCTTGCAGGCTAGGCTTGTGTTATTGCAGCTTCCCTGCAGGCTGGGTTCATGTTATTGCAGCTTCCTTGCAGGCTAAGCTTGTGTTATTGCAGCTTCCTTGCAGGCTGGGTTCATGGTATTGCAGCTTCCCTGCAGGCTAGGTTCATGTATTTGCAGCTTTCCGGCAGGCTAGGCTCATGTTATTGCAGCTTCCTTGCAGGCTGGGCTTGTGTTATTGCAGCTTCCCTGCATGGTAGGTTCATGTTATTGCAGCTTCCCTGCAGGCTAGGTTCATGTTATTGCAGCTTCCCTGCAGGCTAGGTTCATGTTATTGCAGCTTCCCTGCAGGCTTGGTTCAAGTTATTGCAGCTTCTCTGCATGCTGGGTTCATGTTATTGCAGCTTCCCTGCATGCTAGGTTCATGTATTTGCAGCTTCCCTGCAGGCTGGGTTCATGTTATTGTAGCTTCCCTGCAGGCTAGGTTCATGTATTTGCAGCTTCCCTGCAGGTTAGGCTCATGTTATTGCAGCTTCCCTGGAGGCTAGGTTCCTGTTATTGCAGCTTCCCTGCAGGCTAGGCTTGTGTTATTGCAGCTTCCCTGCATGGTAGGTTCATGTTATTGCAGCTTCCCTGCAGGCTAGGTTCATGTTATTGCAGCTTCCCTGCAGGCTAGGTTCATGTTAATGCAGCTTCTCTGCAGGCTTAGTTCAAGTTATTGCAGCTTCTCTGCAGGCTAGGTTCATGTTATTGCAGCTTCCCTGCAGGCTAGGCTCATGTTATTGCAGCTTCCCTGCAGGCTAGGTTCATGTTATTGCAGCTTCCCTGCAGGCTAAGTACATGTTATTGCAGCTTCCCTGCAGGCTAGGTTCATGTTATTGCAGCTTCCTTGCAGGCTGGGTTCATGTATTTGCAGCTTGCCTGCAGGCTGTGTTCATGTTATTGCAGCTTCCTTACAAGCTAGGCTCTTATTATTGCAGCTTTCCTGCAGGCTGGGTTCATGTTATTGCAGCTTCCCTGCAGGCTAGGTTCATGTATTTGCAGCTTTCCTGCAGGCTGGGTTCATGTTATTTCAGCTTCCCTGCAGGCTGGGCTCAGCTTCCCTGCAGGCTGGGTTCATGTTACTGACATGTAAAATAATGATAAAGTATTCAAAAAGCAACCGATATAAAACAATGTATGCAAATATGTGAAGAAAGATATATATATGGCCCTGCAGATCCGCTCTGTGCGCTTCAGGCTTTAATCATTAATATAAGGCGCCATAAAGGGCACTTGAGGCATGCTGAATTGGCTTCTCGGTCAGTATTATGGTATTTTAGCATGTTTTAAAGAGATACTCTAACCTTGCACATGCCGGGCACAGTGACCATGTCTCTTCTTCGGGTCCCCTGACCCCCCTTTTTACTCGGGTTGGCAGGACAGCTCCTTCTCCTGACTCTACTTTTCTTCTTTTATCATTCAGTGTTTGTGACGATGACCTGCGCGTTCCGCTATGGGCGGGATGACATGGAGCTCATCGGTCTGAGCTTCAGGAAGGACATCTATGTGCAGTCATGCCAAGTGCACCCACCACTGCCGGGGGAGAAGAAGGCGCTTACTCCGCTCCAGGAGAAGCTGAAGGCCAAGCTTGGAGCCAATGCCTTCCCCTTCAGCTTCAATGTGAGGAGACTTTGTATGTCGGGGGGGGGGGGACGTTTGTTATGGATGTCGGGATCTTATTTATTTCTTTATTTTCCAGATGGCAACAAACCTGCCCTGTTCTGTGACCCTACAACCCGGACCTGAAGATTCTGGGAAGGTACATCATATCATTGTAATAGGAGGATCTCCAATGACTGTCAGCTCGATCTACAGACAGCCTACAGTGGGTGGGGTCTGCTGGGCCCCTCCCACTGCTCTGCTTTGTCTCCCTGTACAGGGCGACAGGTCTGGTCTCCTCCCCCTTCCTGTAGCATTCTATAGAGGGTGGAGACTGCTGGGCCCCTCCCACAGCTCTGCTCTCTCTCTCCCTATGCAGGGTGACTGGTCTTGTCTCCACCCCCTCCTGTAGTTTTCTGTAGTGGGTGGAGCCTGCTAGGCCCCTCCCACAGCTCCGCTCTCTGCACAGGCTATGTACAGCCCAGTGATGATGTCACTGTCACTTTTACAAGGTCATATCTGGGTTTAAATATATATTTTTAGTTAGTGAATTTATATCCTTTATGTCTACCGAGAAAACGTTTTTGGTGGCCGGAGTTCAGCTTTAAGTGTACCGCCCCCTTTCCCTGATCACTAATCAATACTAGGTCAGTGTGGGTAGATATCAGAACTCTGTATCGGGGAAGTTCCAGCATCTTCCGTGTTCACCGGTTCCGGTGACTTGTGCACACAGAGAGCGACAACAGGTCACACAGCGCGGCCAATAAACCGTCGTGGCCAATAAACGTGTTTGCTGTCCTGGTCTGCGAGGCTGTAAAAGACGCCTGATAGATTTTATATTGGGATTTCAATAAGGATGACAAAGGCGGCTTCTGCATACCGAACAAACGCGATCCGTCCTCACAGGAACTTCGCTCTCATTGGCAGCCCGGCAACAACCGCTACGGAAATCCGGTCACAGAACACACAATCATCTTACTCTTATCCTATAAAGGCCAACTCTCCCCATTTCAGAAGAAATGTTTAAATAATTCAGTGGGCAAAAAAAAAATGGAGCTCCTACTGCAATATTCACCTCGAATCCGGGGCTGTCCCCCGCAGACTTCATTCAATCGACTTCCTCTGAGCCAAGTCCAACCTGATGACTGAGTGCTCCCAGACAGCAGAGGAAAGGACCGCCTCCTCCGCCTTCCCCAGCCTGTGATTGGACAGTAAAGGGGAAGCAGCAGACTGATGAGCTCATCTCTCTACTCTCTCCTTCTATTATTCATGCTTCTCAGGAAAGGACCGCCTCTTCCCCCTTCCCCAGCCTGTGATTGGACAGTAAAGGGGAAGCAGCAGACTGAGGAGCTCATCTCTCTGCTCTCTTCTCCTATTATTCATCCTTCTCAGGAAAGAACCGCCTCTTCCCCCTTCCCCAGTCTGTGATTGGACAGTAAAGGGGAAGCAGCAGACTGATGAGCTCATCTCTCTACTCTCTCACTTGCTCGAATGAACTCTGACCTTCTCTATTGCAGGCCTGCGGAGTGGATTTCGAGGTGAAAGGTTTCTGGGGAGATGATGTAGAAGAAAAAGTTTCAAAAAAGTAAGAAAACACACTAAGATATGAGACCGCACATAATCCTGCAAAGGCTCATTGTAAACGTCAGAAAGGAAGCTGAGCAAAATTCCCCTGTATTTGTTCTAATAGATTCATTCATGTACCATCAGCGCCACCTAGTGGCCAAAATATGCCATATTTTCTGTTTGAGGTCATTCAGTATTGCATTTTGGCCACCTCTAGCTAGATGGAGCCGACAATACAGGAATGAATTAGAACAAATTTTGGGAAATTTGGATCAGCTTATACAAATGCTTCTGACATTTGTGCAACAAATGTATAAATAGGACTTGATGTGTTATATTCAGGAGTATATATATATATATATATATATATATATATTTCTTTTTTTCAATATTGTATTTAATTATTGCACAGTTACTCTTTTCAGTCAGCAGATGGCCTGTGTGAGCCCGGTGTAATAATATTATGAATATGTTTTATATGTCACCGTTGGGTTACTTTGTGTTGTTCTTCCCCAGGAATGTGGCACGCCTCATTATTAGAAAGGTCCAGTACGCCCCAGAGACCGCCGGAGCCGCCCCACATGCCGAGATCACCAAGCAGTTCATGATGTCAGACAAGCCGCTGCAACTGGAGGCGTCCCTAAACAAGGAGGTGACATAGTTAAATAGTTAGTCAGGTTGAAAAAAGACACAAGTCCATCCAGTTCAACCACAAAAAAAAAAAAAAATATATATATATATATATATATATATATCATACCAGCCCATATACCCAATTCTATACCCACAGTTGATCCAGAGGAAGGCAAAAAACCCCAGCAGAGCATGATCCAATTTGCTAAAGCAGGGGGAAAAAATTCCTTCCTGATCCCCCAAGAGGCAATCGGATTTCCCCGGATCAACTTTACCTATAAATGTTAGTACCCAGTTATATTATGTACACTTAGAAAATAATCCAGGCTTTCTTAAAGCAATCCACTGAGCTGGCCATAACCACCTCTGCAGGGAGTCTATTCCACATTTTCACAGCTCTTACTGTGAAGAAACCTTTCTGTATTTAGAGATGAAATCTCTTTTCCTCTAGACGTAAAGAGTGCCCCCTTGTCCTCTTTGTTGACTGTAAAGTGAATAACTCAACACCAAGTTCCCTATATGGACCCCTTATATATTTGTACATGTTGATCATATCCCCCCTTAATCTCCTCTTATCAAGAGTGTATAAATTCAATTCCTCTAATCTTTCCTCATAGCTGAGCTCCTCCATGCCTCTTATCAGTTTGGTTGCCCTTCTCTGCACTTTCTCCAGTTCACCGATATCCTTTTTGAGAACTGGTGCCCAAAACTGAACGGCATATTCCAGATGAGGTCTTACTAATGATTTGAACAGGGGCAAAATGATATCTCTCTCTCTGGAGTACATACCTCTCTTAATACAGGAAAGGACTTTGCTCGCTTTGGAAACCGCAGCTTGGCATTGCATGCTATTATTGAGCTTATGATCTACCAAAACCCCCAGATCCTTCTTCACTATGGATTCCCCCAGTTGTACTCCCCCTAGCGTGTATGATGCATGCATATTCTTAGCCCCCAAGTGCATAACTTTACATTTCTCAACAATAAACCTCATCTGCCACATAGTCGCCCAATTAGACAGAGCATTGAGGTTGGCTTGTAAATTAGAGACATCGTGTAAAGACGTTACTGCACTGCATAGCTTGGTGTCATCTGCAAAGACGGAAATGTTACTTTTGATCCCAGACCGTCTATGTGGTCTTTTATTAATCCCTCCAGTATCTTCCCAGCTATAGAAGTTAAACTAACGGGTCTCTAATTACTTGGTAAAGACTTTGTTCCCTTTTTAAATATAGGCACCACATTGACCCTGCGCCAATCCAGTGGTACTATTCCTGTCATTAATGAGTCCCTAAAAATTAGATACAATGGCTTTGAAATTGCAGAGCTCAATTCTTTCATTGCAATAGATTTTTTATTAAGTTTAAACAAGGAAACATGTATATACTTATACATATTGAGATACAACAGGTCAGGTTACAACAACAAATAGCGGGTACAAAAGACCTTGTGTATAAAACATGAGGAAATATGCATGAAGAAAAGTATCACACTACATCACACAACCAGGTCCGTGATCTCGGAGCCGCGTGAACCGCCAGGGCGCCCAGCCAATTTCTCTTGATGGGGGGGAGGCCCTCCCTCCGGCACCCCCAGTGGGTACTCGCTGTGCCTAGAGAGGGAAGACCCCCCACTCCCCCTGATTCTGCAAGCACTGGCTCCAAAAGCCAGGCGACACCAGCAGTCCCCCACGGCCCCTACACACAGCCCCTTAATCAAAATGAACCCTAGGGAGTAATGCACGTGCCTCCACCAGTAATATGCTGCCTCATGAAGTTTAAACAATAAATTTAAAATGATGAATTTAAGGCAATAAATTTGTAGCAGCTAGGTGTAATTCAGTACATAAACTACATCTACAATTGAGTAATATGCCGTGAATGCAACTGAAGGAAGAGTGAAGGCCGTTCAACTAGAGATAACCTTGATAAGCAGTAAGTTAAAACTCATGAGAATATAAGAAGGAAGAGATAGTAAAAGGAAAATAATAAGCTGATAGAATGAAAATTAAAAGGAAAAATAAAAGGAAGAGAGAAATAAGCCAGAAATAAGCCAGAAATTTGGAGTCATAACACAGGTTACTTCATGTCTGTCCACACGTCGTGAGTTTTATAAAGTATTTATCATTTCAGTTTTGTATTTTTAAACCAGTCAGTCCACGGTTTCCAATTTGCCCTAGCTGCGATAAGTTTGCCTTGTGTCGATGCGAACATGGTTTCATACATGGCATGGGTGTCAGTAGTTATGATAATTTCTTTTAACGATGGTGCTCTATGATCTCTCCAGTGGCGTGTTAAAACCAGTTTGGTACTCAGCATAATGTGGGACACAATCACCCTAGTGGGCTTGGGAATCAGATCCATGTTCAGAGATAAGATGGCTAATGCCGGATCCGCGGGGATGTGGGTTTTCGCTATTTGTGAGCACACGTGGAATACTGTATTCCAAAGTGTACGTATCTCTGGACATTCCCAAAGGATATGGTACAAGGTACCAGGGTTGTTGCACCGCCTCCAACAGAGCGGAGAGGCACTTGGGGCAAATTTGGCTATCCTATATGGAGTAAGGTACCAACGACGCAATATTTTTTGCGTCAGTTCCCATAAGTTTATACATTTGGTGGAAGCATAAGATATTCGCAGTGCCATTTGCCATTGGCTTTCCGTAAATGATTTACCTAGGTCTTTTTCCCACGCGCTAATGTTGGATGTTTTGCGGAAATTTAGTTTGTCGTTAAGCGAGTTATAGAACAGGGAGATGCCCCTCAAAGTAGTAGAGGGATTGGTAAGATATAAGACTATCTTCCATGGCAGTTGTATGTCTGATAGAGTGTTTGTTTGGAGAAGGTGTCTGATTTGGATATATCTATATTTGTCGGATTCTGTTAAACCAAACTCAATTTGCAACGTACGGAATGTCTTCATTGCTGGCCCTATTTTAAGGTCCTTGACATAATTAATACCCTTTTCCCGCCAATGAGAAAGTTGTAGATTAGGGATGAGTCCTGTAAGGCTGCCAATAGGAACTTTTAAGGTAGAAGTGGGGGTTCGAAAGGTTTGTGCAAGGAGAATTTTCCAAGCACGCAAGGAGGCCACTATGGAGGGTGCCATAGATGTGGTGCGGGAGTTGTTCGTGGTGTGCGTCAGTAAGTAATTAAATAGAGTAGTATTGGGGACTTGGCTTTCCTCAAGCTCCCTCCATCTCGTTGAGGGTGAATCAAGGAACCACATCTTCAGTTGCGCTAGAATGGAGGCTAAATAATAGTCCCGGATCTGAATGTTTCCCACCCCACCAGCACTCCTCGTCGTTAACGAGCTTTTAAATGCCCACCTAGCTTTTTTCCCCTTCCATAAAAAGTTGTTTATGATAGCTTGTACCCTGGTAAAGTAGTGGTTGGGGACAGGGATAGGGAGGGACCGAAATAAATAGATTAGTTGCGGTAAGATTATCATCTTGACTGCCGCTAGCCTACCGGACCAGATGAGTTCCGTTTTATCAATGGATTATAACTTAGACGGGAGGGAGTTAAGAAAAGGAACATAATTATTAGTGTATAGGTCGCTAGTGGTGGGGGTCAAGGTGATTCCCAAGTATCCTATGCCATTCTCACTCCATTTATAGGGAAACCGTGAACTGAGTTTCAACTGCATATTTCTGTCTACACCCATCCCTAGAATATAAGATTTACTCTCATTAACTTTATAGTAAGATACCGTATTAAACGCTCTCAGAGTATCGTGTACCGAAGCCAAGGATTTTTCGGGGTCCGTAAGCATTAGTATAATGTCGTCTGCGAACAGGCTAATTGTATGTTCAGAATTCTGGGCCCTAAACCCAGTTATATTGGGGTGAGATCTTATGCAGGCCGCTAGGGGTTCTAAAATTAAGTTAAATATAAGTGGGGAGAGTGGGCACCCCTGACGTGTCCCATTAGTTATGAGGAAAGTGTTAGAAAGAACTCCCGAGGAGTACACTTTGGCGGAAGGGTTCGAATATAAAGCCATGATAGCCGAAAGGATCATGCCAGAAAAACCGAATTTGGTCAGAACTGCTCTCATATACCCCCAGTGGACCCTATCGAAGGCCTTCTCTGCATCCAGCGCAAGGAGCAGAGAAGGCCCCCTCCCCGCACCAGCCAGGTGAATGATGTTCGTCAGCCTCCTAGTGGCATCTGAGGTTTGACGTCCCTTAATAAACCCAGTTTGATCAGGGTGTATCAGGCAGGGTAGGATATCCATCAACCGGTTTGCTAACAATTTGGCATAAACTTTTACGTCTGTGTTTAGTAAAGATATGGGGCGGAAATTAGCCGGTGTGTCAGGCGTTTTCCCAGGCTTCGGCAACGTCACTATAACAGCATTCAACATTTCCTGTGGGAAAGAGGAGGAGGCGGCAGCATCATTAAACACCTTAGTCAAATGAGGTAGCAGATGTAGTTTAAACATCTTGTAGTAATCCCCAGAAAAACCGTCAGGGCCAGGGGATTTTGACCCTGGGAGAGAATCTATCACTTTAAGAGTTTCGTCTGGAGTAAAAGGAGCATTAAGTTGTTCTAGGTTATGTGGAGAAAGGGAGGGGAGAGATAAATTTTGTAGGAAGTCATTGATTAGTGAGGGTGTGGGCTGAATAGTATCAGAGTCGTCTTTTAAGTTATACAGGGAACTATAGTAGTCACTGAATGCGTTAGCGATGTCCTGAGGGTGATACATTTTTTGCTTGTTTTCAGAATGGAGGATGTAGGGGATTTTTGATTTTAATCTATAGCCTTTGAGTTGGTGTGCAAGTAATTTCCCTGCCCTGTTACCCTGCGAATAGTATGTCATTTTTAATCGTTTCGCCTGTTTCTCAAAAGACTCCAGTAGGAGGAGTCTCAGGTCATGTCTCAGTCTACTGAGCTGTTCAGTCAAAGTTGGAGATGTGGTCTGTTTGTCAATTCTAGGTCACGGATCTTTTCTGTAATTTCGCGTATCTTCTGCTGCCGCCGCCTCCTCGCCCCAGCCCCAAGTTTAATAAATATCCCTCGCATGTATGCCTTATGGGCATTCCAAAGTACAAATTTGTTAGGCATCGAGGGCCCATTGAGAGAGAAAAACTCTCCCAAGTGGTCCTCGATTCGTTTTTTGTATTCAGGTAGTTGCATAAGATAGGAATTCGCCCTCCATAGAGGGATAGATTCAAAAGTAGAAGAGTCTTTCAACGATAGCGTGATTGACGCGTGGTCCGACCACGTAATAGAGTTGATAGATGCAGAGATTGCCCTAGACAGGGTGTGTTGATCGACCAAAAACAAGTCTATTCTGGAATACGAGTGGTGGGGGGCAGAAAAAAAAGTAAAGTCCCTTTCCGCGGCATGCAAGCATCTCCAGACATCGTATAGCTCCTCTCTGTGCAGCGTATTGCTCAGAGGAGCAGATATTCGCTTAGGGTGAGACGTGGTATCAATGGAGGGATCTGGAGCGACATTAAAGTCACCGCACAATACTAGGGATCCTCTTCTATACTTTCGGGTCTTTTTCAAAATCCTGTGGAAGAAGCGGATTTGCTGGGAATTATGGGTGTAGACGTTCACAATGGTGTAGGACACCTGATTGATATCGCATACCAAGATCAGGTAGCGGCCTTGAGTGTCTGCAATTTCCTCATGTAGAGTGAAGGCAACCGAATCTTTAACCGCTATCATAACGCCCTTTTTTTTTGATGCAGCATTCGCAAAAAAGGTGTGGGGAAAATTCTTATGTTTGCAGACTGGTGCCGCATTTTGGCAAAAGTGAGTTTCTTGGGCACAGAGGACGTCCGCCCTGTTTAGTAATGCTTCTTTCCACATAGACTTCCTCTTCATGGGGTGATTGAGTCCTTTGGCATTTATGGATAAGAAATTAATGGCCATGGGGGGAGCTGGTAATGAAGATCATTTTAGAAGCGGCATACATGGGGTAAATCCTGAATCTCCCTTTTGAGAAATTCGTTGGGGTTGAGATGACTAGTTTGCAAAATAAGTACTCACAGTTGAGATGGGGTTGTAACCGATGAGTGGGCTGGTTTTGAAGAATCACGCGGTGATTATTAGCCACGCGTTGAACGTGCGTTCTTGTAGTGATTTGCTGATCATGTGAATCCTGGCAAGACTCCAAAAGAAGAAAGAATAGGTGAATAAAAAAAAGAAAAAAAACAAAGAAAGTCCAAGTTATATTAACACTGCTGAGAAACAGAAGACCCATTTTTGGTCTAAGACGCCCCTCAGAAGGATAGGGGTGGATCAGGGATGGGTCATATGCAACCAGGTGTTACTCAGAGAAATTGGGGTGAAAGTTCAGGCCTAGCGGTAGTCCCGCTTCCCCGGTGGAGAAACGAAGGGACCCCGTCAGCGCGTCGGTTGAAAACGAGAGCTGGTATTACGTGGCGACACCGAGTTCCTATTCGGTTCGGACATCCGAAGGTTGGAAGCGTCCGAATTATTATCACTGGCATCAGGAAGGATCTGCCACTCCTTTAACAAGGCAATACCCTTTTCGAGCGAGTCTACCACAAACGATCGTTCTTGGTAATTGATCGTGATTTTGGTGGGGTAGCCCCAGCGATAAGGTATTTGGTGGTTTCGTAAAACCTTCGTAATTGTGTTCAGGTTTCTCCGCTTTTGCAGGGTATGCTGTGATAAGTCAGCGTAGAACTGCAGATGTTGGTATTGGGGTGGAAGCGGCTCCTGTTTACGAACGCTTTGCATCAGTTGTTCTTTCGCATGGTAGAAATGCATACGAAGGATCGCATCTCTAGGAATTTTTTCTAGGAGGTGGGACGGTTTTGGTAGCCGGTGTATCCGATCAATAGTCAGTTCAATGGCTGGGAGAGTAGGCAGAAGGGAGGCAAATAAGTCAGTAGCGTAGGAGCGCAGGTCCAGGGGTTGGATGGACTCAGGGATGCCTCTGATCTTGAGGTTGTTCCTCCTAGATCTGTCTTCGATGTCTGCCATCTTGTCCCTCAGCCAAGTCAACTCCCCCTCCTGCGTCTCATGTGCGTCCACTAAATCATTTATGGTGGTAGCAAATTCCCCCATCTTGCCTTCCATGTGATCCACTCTATCTTCCACTATTTTTACAGCTCCACCGAGCCTGTTCATACAGCCCATCATGTCAGCCTGAAGTGTGCTCCTCAGTGAGACTAACATATCCTTCAATACAGTGTCCAATACTGGCTGATTGGAAGTGGGGTAATTTGTAATCGAATCATGGAGTTCCCTGGTGTCATCCTCAGAGTCTGCCTCCGGACTCAGCGTGCTCAGCGTGGGGCTGCATCCAGTGCCATCTAGCTTTAATTTTGTTTTAGCTGGGCTCCCGGAGGGAGAGGTCATTAAAGGGGAGGCCTGGTCACCATAAGAGTCCGGCATTTTGGGAGATGAAGTGCTGGTAAGCTGTTTCAGCCTTTGCTTAGCAGTCAGTGGGGGAGAGGGAACGGCGCCATTTTGCCTACCGTCATGTCGCGGCTGGAGGAAAAAATCCGTCAGCCGTTGGGGTTTGGAAGAGCCTTTACGCTTGCCCATCACGCTCCACGGGTGTGCCCCTCGTAAACCGCCAGGTGTGTGTGGAGAAAACGGGGTCCTGATAGCCGCTTATAGTCGCTGTGTCCACGGGGAAGCAGGAGCTCTGGAATCAAACGTCCATTCGGTTCCGCTGCAGGCCACGCCCCCCCAGAGCTCAATTCTTTTAGGGTCCGTGGGTGGATGCCATCAGGTCCAGGTGCTTTATCCACCTTTATTCTGTCCAAATATTTCTGGATCATATCACTTTTGAGCCATTGTGGATTTGGGGCTGCGTCAGTACCACCCCCATTATGGACATGAGCTCCCCCATGCTCCTTTGTATACACAGAGCTGAAGAAAGTATTTAATAAGTTAGCCTTCTCTTTGTCCCCAGTCACCCACTCCAGATTATTTTAAGGGCCTACATGCTCAGACTTAACCTTTTTACTATTAATATATTTGAAGAATTTCTTGGGGTTTGTCCTACTATCTTTTGAAATCTGTCTTTCATTTTGAATTTTTGCATCCTTGATTTCCTTTTTACATATTCTGTCATATTCCTTGTAACATTTAAATGACACTAGCGTTCCTTCATTTTTACATTTTTTAAAAGCTCTTTTTTTTATAGTTTATAGCTTTTTTAACTTTGGCCGTGAGCCACATCGGTTTTATTTTTAACCTTTTAAACTTATTGCCCATGGGAATATACTTTGCCATGAGATCACAAACAGTCTTTTTGAAGAATTCCCATTTCTGTTCTGTGCCCATTGGTGCCAATATTCTCTTCCAGTCTAAGTCCTGGAGAGCAACCCTCATCCTTGGAAAATTTGTTCTCTTGAAATAAAGTGTTTTTATCTTTCCCGTATGTGATTTTTGCTTACAGCTAACATCAAATGAAATCATGTCATGGTCACTGCTACCCAGATGTTCCTTTATCTGAATATTAGTAATACGTTCTGCATGGTTTGAGATGACGCCCCCCTCCTCCATTTTTAGGATTGGTTGTATTGTGATGTCGTCAAACCAATGCACATGGTGGCATTTTTTGGGGTTAAAACAGGTTGGTGGGAGGAGTCATATGACCTCCACGCCACCTGCCAAACACGTCTGAAAAGTGATCCCAGCACAGGTTGCTTTTCCGAGGTGTGGCAAATTTAGCCTTTCAGGGGCGCGGTTTTCCATTGTACCTTTTGCTAACATCGGACAGGATGATTCACGTCTTACATTTATTGTACATCACACAATGACTACTCTGTGATGTCACTCATATCAACTTCATTGGATTTGCACATAAACATCAAATAATGAAAAAAAAAATTCTGCTCAGACACGCCCTCTCTGGTCAGACACAACCCCTCTCTGGTCAGACACACCCCCTCTCTGGTCAGACACGCCCTCTCTAGTCAGACACACTCCCTCTCTGGTCAGACATGCCCCCTCTCTGGTCAGACACACCCCCTCTACTCAGACACACCCCCTCTACTCAGACACACCCCCCTCTCTGGTCAGACACGCCCCCTCTCTGGTCAGACACGCCCCCCTCTCTGGTCAGACATTCCCCCCTCTATGGTTAGACGTGTTGATGCTATCACGTGACTTTTGGGCGCTCGTTTTGCCGGCCGGCATTTAACGCTATTTGATTGATTTTGTTTGTGAGTATGTTTTTAAGATTTAAATAAAAAGTTTTCTTTATACGGATTTACACTATGGGAGTTTCTATCTATATTCTATGAGCGATTCCATCATTGAAATACGTGTGGAGAGATGAGATGTTGTTCTGGTGTGATGGTCCTCTGAGATTTTTTGCCATACATGCCCAGATCTTTTTAGGATTTGGTAAGCGCACATTTTTTCTATCAACCAGCACAGTGGTGGTGAAGGAAGTCTATGCTCTGCACTGAGTCTAAATTGGAGAGATACCTTCAACTGATGAACTTTTGCACTTATATTCTTTTTTATTCATGTGAGAATGTTTATTGGGCACGTGTGTTTGTGTCTTTAAGTTGTTGTTTGCACATTTCAATTTCCGAACACTTTACAATAAGTGTATGAATTTTTTTATGTTTATATTTTGTTTATTTTTATTTCAATGAATTTTCTAATCGCATGAATTTATTTATATCTATATTTAACTTATTCTTATTTCAATGAATTTTTTCATCATTATTTATGTATTTATTTGTTTGACCTCAATTGTTTATATTGTGTATGCACTGATTGTGCATATGTATCACAATTAATTTTTCACTATTATTTTGTTTTTGTTAGTGGGTGAGTTTTATTGGGGAGCATGATTGTACTTTTTATATGGTTAGACATACCCCCTCTCTTGTCAGACATGCCCCCCCTCTGATCAGACATTCCCCTCTCTCTGGTTAGACACGCCCCCTCTCTGGTTAGACATGCCCCCCTCTCTGGTCAGGCATGTCCCCCTCTCTGGTCAGACAAGCCCCCCCCTGGTCAGACATTCCCCTCTCTCTGGTTAGACACGCCCCCTATCTGGTCAGACATGCCCCCCTCTCTGGTCAGATATGCCCCCTTATCTGATCAGACATGCCCCTCTCTCTGGTCAGACATGTCCTCTCTCTGGACAGACATGCCCCCTCTCTGGTCTGACATATTCCCCCTCTCTGGTAAGACACACCCCCTCTCTGGTCAGACACGCCCCCTCTCTGGTCAGATATATCCCCCTCTCTGGTCAGATATGTCCCCCTCTCTGGTCAGACATGCCCCCCTCTCTGGTCAGACACACTCCCTCTCTGGTCAGACATGCCCCCTCTCTGGTCAGACATGCCCCCCTCTTTGGTCAGACACACCCCCTTTCTGCTCAGACACGCCCCCTCTCTGGTCACACATGACCCCTCTCTCGTCAGACATACCCCCTCTCTGGTCAGACATGCCCCCCTCTCTGATCAGACATGCCCCCCTCTCTGATCAGACATACAATCTCTCTGGTCAGACACACCCCCTCTCTGGTCAGACAGGCCCCTTATCTGGTCAGACATGCCCCCCTCTTTGGTCAGGCATGCCTCTGTTTCTGGTCAGGCACACCCCCTCTTTGGTCAGACATGCCCCCCTTTTTGGTTAGACACACGTAGCGTCACGATCACGTGACTTCATCAGGGAAATCCCCCTGATGAAGTTACATGATCGTGACGATACGCGGCGGAATAGACAGGCACCAGAAGTGACGTCAGGCTGCAAGCTTGCTGCTCGTTTTATTTTTACTCTATTTATCTGCTTTTATGTGAGTACCAATCTTGGTTGTAATCTAATAAATACCTTGTTTTTTACATACTTCACTATCGGAGTCCCCAGTTCTCTTTCTCTATAATATTGATATGTCCATAGCTACTGATTTATATAAAGGAGATATATCCTAATGAGAAGCATCCACCAGGACACCAGGCCCCATAGATATTGCCATCCATAAGAAATTCTTAGGGTCACCTACTGCAGGACACCGGAATTCTGGATTGCCACTGGCTATCTTTATGGTGTTACCCTACATCGGTAATTATTTTGAGCACTCAGCACTTTAGATTGTCTGCTATCATTTTGTTTTTTATATTGTGTCTTTTGTAGTGTATGAATTCAAACATTTTTGGAGTCTATCATTTTGAACACTTAGCACTTTATTTAGAGTGCAGCACCATCTATTAATAAGAATTTATTACAATATGTGATTGATACCAATCACTCATTGTGTTCATTCGGGAAAGGAAGGGGCTGGTAAATGTGACATATTTACTGGACCCTTCCCTTCCTCCACTCTCCATCCTGAAGGATCATATTGTGTGCTTGTAACTGCCGGCGGGAAGGAGAGAAGGGAAGCCATCAGCACTGTGGGGGTGGGGGTGGGGGGGCACACAGGGGGGCCTGGGCAGCAGGGGAAAATGTATGGTGCACAGGGAGGGTGAACGGTGTTGTAGGGGGGCAGGCAATGGAACCTACCCCCATGTATGGCTCTCTCTGCAGCAGCTGAAAGCCGGCTTCTTCTCCTCTCCCTCCCACCAGCTTTCAGCTGCTGCAGAGAGAGCCATACAGGGGGTAGGCTCCAATGATTTCCCCCCCCCCACACTACACCGTTCACCCTCCCTGTGCACCATACATTTTTCCCTGTTCCCCAGGCCCGGTGGGAGGGAGAGGAGAAGCAGCCAGCTTTCAGATGCTGCAGAGAGAACCATAAAGGGGATTGGTTCCAGTAATCACCCCTAGCGGCGCCGATCGGCCTTCCTGCCCTCAACTGATGCACCCTGCTTCCTAGGCCCCATACAGGAGAACTGGAGGTACCCCCCCTTATCCACGGCCCTAGGTGTGGCTACTACTCAGCCCTGCCAGCACAGAGCACTGCGGTGTGAGGGCAGGAAACAGCTTTTTCTCTGGGAGTTGAAGGTGTTTTGAAGGCATTTAATAAGGCAAAAAAAACTGTCTAAATCATAAAAGGAGGACTTCAATTTGATTTTATGGTTGATACATTCCACCAACTCTTAGTACCCTAGACTGGGTCCTAGGAGCGCCTTTGGGTATTTAGGATCACAATCCAAAAAATGTGAACTTTCAACACATTTCTAAATCAGTGAATTGTTCCAATCTGAGTAAATACAGTTTATCGAAAAAAAATCTCAGTTATGCCAAATACTAGCTCCAGTGACCGAACCTTTATGTACTTAATGTAGAAAATAGGCTTCTTACGGCATCCCAAAGTGGACTCTGGGTCAATATTACTGTACGGCACTTTAACCCAACTTGTGCTATTTAGCACTATGTATCTTGCCCTATGGGGTCATTAACCACATATTTAGTCATTCTTATTTTTGCTTCTTATATATTAATCTTCTACTTTCCTTCTTTAAAGATACATTATCATGGGGAACCCATCATTGTCAATGTGAAAATCAACAACTCAACCAATAAGATTGTGAAAAAGATCAAGATCACAGGTAAGTGACTCGTGTGCAAAGAGCCGAACAGAAACACAAACCTACTGAGCAGGGGTCAATTTTGTAGCTACCAATATGGTATAGTTATAGAAGGACAGGAGGTATTTTGGTTACCCTAAAAAGATATGAGAATGTTTTTTCATTTAAGAAATCTGTGGAGCCCCCTCCCAAATGATGGAGGTTAGGTGTCTTCAGTGAAGGGTCCTGGTAATCCTACATCATACAAAGACATTATAGACAATTGTGCTTTTCCAACCTTGTACCCTGGTGCCAGTTTAGTGAAGACCGTTTTCTGTTCCACCATGACTGTGCCCCCCACTGTGTACAAAGACAGCTCCATAAAGACATGGTGTGACCAGTTTGGTGCGGAGGAACTCCAGTGTCCTATAAAGAGTCCTGACCTCATCCCAACTGAAAATATTTGGGATAAATTGGAATGAGCCAGGTCTCCTCAACCAACATCTCCATAAAGACATGGTTTGACCAGTTTGGTGTGTAGGAATTTGAATGTCCTGCACAGAGCCCTGACCTCAACCATACTTTGGGAAGACCTTTGGTATAAGGTCTTCTCACCGATCATAAGTACCTGCCCCTAACCCTACAGAACACCATTGGTATGAGGTCTTATCATCTCAAAGGCATTCAGTAGGTTTGAGGTCATGGAGGAACTCAAATGTCCTGCACAGAGCCCTGACCTCAGCCTTACTTTTGGAAGACCTTTGGTATAAAGTCTTCACACCCATCATAAGTACCTGCTCTTAATCCTACGGAACACCACTGGTATAAGGTCTTATCATCTCAAAGGTGTTCAGTAGGTTTGAAGTCATGAAGGAACTTGAGTGTCCTGCACAGAGCCCTCACCTGATCCCTACTGAACACCTTTAAGATTAACTGGAATTGACTGCAAGCCAGGTATTTTCTTTTTTTGGTGCCCAATGTGTGAGCCAGGTCTTCTTATCCAACATCAGTACCTGACCTGAGTGGGGGATGTTATAGCAACAATTGGGGGCCGGGGTTTTAGGATGTGGTGCTGAACTTAAGTGTCCTGCACAGATCCCTGACCTCATCCCTACTGAACACCTTTGGGATGGATTGGAACACCAATGGTAAACCAGGTCTTCTCATTCAACATCAGTACCTGACCTCACAAATGGGCACAAATTCCCACAGACACCCTCCAAAATCTTGTGGAAAGTCTTCCCAGAAGAGTGGAGGATGTTATAATCACAAAAGGGGGTCAACTCCATATCAAGGGCCATGGTTTTGAAATGAGATGTCCACCAAAAACTCGGAACCCGGACCTTAAGCCTACTGAACACCTTTTGGGATGAGTTGGAATATTGATTGTGAGCCAGGCCTTCTCATTCAACATCAATACCTGACCCCACAAATCCTACAGACACCCTCCAAAATTGTTTAAAAAGTATTTTAAGAAAGTCTTTTAAGAATAGCGGAGGATGTTATAGCCACAAAAAGGGGACCAGAGTTTTAGGATGGGGTGCCCAACTTGGGTGTCCTTTACAGAGCTCTCATCCTACTGAATGCCTTTGGGATGTATTGGAATGTTGATGGCGAGCCAGGTCTTCTCATCCAACATCAGTGCCTGACCTCGCAAATGAGCCCAAATTCCCAGACACCCTCCAAAATCTTGTGGAAAGCCTTCCCAGAAGAGTGGAGGGAGTTGTAGTAACAAAAGAGGACCAGGGTTGAAGATGGGGTGCCTAACTCAACTGTCCCGTTTTGGAAGGGGATGTTGGAAAACAGCCTGGGTTTCATTATTTTTTCGTATGGCAAATAATGTCACGATATAAAGAATCAGTATCTTTTTTTGGAGACACGCCTCCTTTTTATCATTAGAAAGCCGCCCTTGAGCTCTGAACAAGTGGCTGGCTATGCCCAGGCATTGTCGGGTGGAGGTGGTCCTGTGATCTCTGTGGGGGGTAATAAATACATGTGCTCTTCTACAATTCCAATAGGTGCAGAATTACTAATATGAACCAGAATCGATATATATCGACATGTTATGGACTTTTATATGAAATAATAACCTTACTCATTGACATTTTGGTTGTTCTTACAGTGGAACAGATTACAGATGTTGTGCTGTACTCATTGGACAAGTATACCAAAGTTGTGTGCTGTGAGGAGATGAAGTGAGTATGTAAAGCTCACCTTTCTTTGTTTTAAGGAAAAAATTCCCCTGGAGGTGTTAAAAAAAAGGCAGGTCTGGCTGTAATACTCACCCCTCCTGTTTGATGGTGTCCCCTGCAATCTTTCCTTTCTGCCACTAGATGTCCTCAGTCTTACGGGTTGAATGAGGTTGCGCCTTCATTCAATCCAGAAGACTAAAGACATACTGTAAGTGCAAGGCATCACAGACCTGCACCCCGAAGAGGAATTACAGCAGCACACTGATGCGGGGAGCGGCGTGATGTCATCACATCTCATTGAGGACATCCCACTCACCATTGAAGAAGATCGAAAGGGGAGCCTAAGTGTCTTGTGGGTGACCTCAAGACATTTTAAAAAGGGAAGTATAAAAAAATTCCAAAATACAGCCAATGGGGCGTTCTGGATGGGAGATGGTGACTGGAAAGCAGGGGATCATGTTACTCTTTAAAAAAGTAACAGAACACAGAAATAATATCATGGATACAAC
Organism: Lithobates pipiens; assembly: GCF_037356315.1. Classification (NCBI taxonomy): domain Eukaryota; kingdom Metazoa; phylum Chordata; class Amphibia; order Anura; family Ranidae; genus Lithobates; species Lithobates pipiens. Next base: position 113,040,718 of record NW_027507685.1, on the reverse strand, counting down.
ATACACTTGGTTTTTGGTAAATGTTCTCCTGATGGTCCTCAAAAGACATTATTCTCTAAATAAATCTAAGATAAAATCTGTCTGGTATTCCTCGGTTAGTTAAAAAAAATGGAATCCATGCCCAAACCCTCCATCCAATCCACTATTGTCCAGCAAACGCTCCACCTAATCTACCATTGTCCAGCAAACCCTCCATCCAATCCACCATTGTCCAGCAAACCCTCCATCCATTCCACCATTGTCCACAAAACCCTCCATCCAATCTACCATTGTCCACTAAACCCTCCATCCAATCCACCATTGTCCAGCAAACTCTCCATCCATTCCACCATTGTCCATCAAAACCTCCATCCAATCCACCCTTACCCACCAAACCCTCCATCCAATCCACCATTGTCTACCAAGCCCTCCATCAAATCCACTATTGTCCACCAAACCCTCCATCCAATTCACCATTGTCTACCAAACCCTCCATCCAATCCACCATTGTACACCAAACCCTCCATCCAATCCACCATTGTACACCAAACCCTCCATCCAATCCACCATTGTCCACCAAACCCTCCATCCAATCCACCATTGTCCACCAAACCCTTCATCCAATCCAACATTGTCCACCAAACCCTCCATCCAATCCACCATTGTCCACCAAACCCTTCATCCAATCCAACATTGTCCACCAAACCCTCCATCCAATCCATCATTCTCCACACCCCACTCATGGTAAATATGGTGTATTTGTTCTATATAAAGTTTAATAATGAAAATGAAAACACTTTGTCCTCTCTCCCTAGTGATACTGTAGCAGCAAATTCTGCCTTCACCAAGGCATACCAGGTGACTCCCCTTTTGGCCAATAATACGGAGAAGCGCGGTCTGGCACTGGACGGAAAACTGAAGCATGGCGACACCAACCTGGCGTCCTCCACAACGTAAGCATAACCTTCATTTTCTGTACCCACATTTTCAAAATGCATTCCAAAAGTTGCATCTGCAGCCCCCTCATCCCATTCTATTACGTAGTACAGATTACATTCTCTCTGTGTCTTACAGTGAACCTGCGGCCAGTGTATGGACTAACAAATGTGTACATATTCTTAACAAGAAGTAAAAAGAGCTTTAATGGCAAGTCCTCACTGACCTCTGTAGCTACAGGTACTGTGGGCCAATTCATCCTGAAAATTCTCAGGAGAAGCACTGCTGTAATTTACACAGCAGTTTAGATTTCACTACCCCCCCTCCCAGCAGTGACTTGGCAGCTTAGCCCTTAGTTCAAGTAATGGTTGAGCGACTCAATACCCCCTGCTTCCTGCTCATAGCAGTGACTCAAAAGTTTAGCTTACCTAGCCCTCACCCCCCTCTCACCAGTTATGTAGACCCTCAGATTCACCTTCCCAACAGTGACTCAGCAGCTCAGGTCCACCTTCTACTCCTTATATTAGTGACTGGGCAACTGAGTGCCCCCTGCTTCCCCCTGCCAGCAGCTCACAAACCCCTTTCCCAACAGTAGCTCAGCAACATAACCACCCTCCAAGCAGTGACCAAAACCACCAAGCTTCACCCACCTAGCAGTTACTCAGCAGCTCAGAAGTCTTTGCTCCTACTCCCAGCAGTGTCTCAGCAGCTCAGAACCGTCTGCCCACCTCCCAGCAGTGACTCGGGCCACCCAGCTTCACCCTCTAAGCAGTGACTCAGCAGCTCAGCCCCCCTCCCAATCAGACCATCCAGCTCCACCTTCCAAGCAGTGACTCAGCAGCTCAGCCCCCTCCCAGCAAGACCACCAAGCTGCACCCTCCTAGCAGTGTCTCAGCAGCTCAGCCCCCCTCCCAGTAGTGACTCAGACCACCAAGCTGCACCCTCCTAGCAGTGTCTCCGCAGCTCAGGCCCCTCCCAATAGTGACTCAGACCACCCAGCTCCACCCTCCAAGCAATGACTCAGCAGCTTAGCTCCCCCTCCCAGCAAGACCACCAAGCTGCATCCTTCTAGCAGTGTCTCAGAAGCTCAACCCCCTCCCAGCAAGACCACCAAGCTGCACCCTCCTAGCAATGTCTCAGCAGCTCAGCCTCTCTCCCAGCAAGATCACCAAGCTGCACCCTCCTAGCAGTGTCTCAGCAGCTCAGCCCCCCTCCCAGTAGTGACTCAGACCACCCAGCTTCACCCTCCAAGCAGTGACTCAGCAGCTCAGCTCCTCCGGTCCCCCGCCCAGCTGTGACTCAATGTCCCCTGCGGTCAGTGAGGATTTGTTTTGAGACTCAATAATTCCTTTAATGACCATGACCAATCCTCAGGTACACTTTAGACAACAAATAGAGTATAGAACAATACATTTCCATTTCAATGACTCCGCCCCTCTCTCGCAGCCTGCGTCCGGGGATGGATAAGGAGGTAATGGGGATTCTGGTATCCTATAAAATCCGAGTTAACTTGATGGCATCCAGAGGCGGGTAAGTAAATAAACATTCTGTGACCTGCTTAGTGATATTTCCCTTTAAAATTAGAATGGCCATTGGGCTTATTTTATTTTATTTTTTAACAAGTTTCAAGATCATAAATTCAATGTTTGTTACATTGTTACATGGTTAATATTTAGTTTTACATCTTCATTTTACAAACATTCGTTGTTGGAGCTTTCCTGATACATAGAGAGCAAAACACTGCCAGGCTTTCTGTTGGGAGAGGAAAACAATGCTGGGCTTTCTATTAGGAGAGCAAAACAATGCCAGGCTTTCTATTGGGAGAGCAAAACAATGCTGGGCTTTCTATTGGGAGAACAAAACAATGCTGAGCTTTCTATTGGGAGAGCAAAACAATGCTGAGCTTTCTATTGGGAGAGCAAAACAATGCCGGGTTTTCTATTGGGAGAGCAAAACAATGCCGGGCTTTCTATTGGGAGAGCAAAACAATGCCGGGCTTTCTATTGGGAGAGCAAAACAATGCCCAGCTTTCTATTGGGAGAGCAAAACAATGCCGGGCTTTCTATTGGGAGAGCAAAACAATGCCGGGCTTTCTATTGGGAGAGCAAAACAATGCCGGGCTTTCTATTGGGAGAGCAAAACAATGCCGAGCTTTCTATTGGGAGAACAAAACAATGCCGGGGCTTTCTATTGGGAGAGCAAAACAATGCCGGGTTTTCTATTGGGAGAGCAAAACAATGCTGGGCTTTCTATTGGGAGAGCAAAACAATACCGGGCTTTCTATTGGGAGAGCAAAACAATGCCAGGCTTTCTATTGGGAGAGAGAAAACAATGCTGGGCTTTCAATTGAGAGAGCAAAACAATGTCAGGCTTTCTATTGGTAGAGCAAAACAATGCCGGGCTTTCTATTGGGAGAGCAAAACAATGCTGGGCTTTCTATTGGGAGAGCAAAACAATGCTGAGCTTTCTATTGGAAGAGTAAAACAATGCTGGGCTTTCGATTGGAAGAGCAAAACAATGCCGGGCTTTCTATTGGAAGAGCAAAACAATGCTGGGCTTTCTATTGGAAGAGCAAAACAATGCCAGGCTTTCTATTAGGAGAGAAAAACAATGGAGGAGTAGAGATTAAGCCTTGCCCCTTCCTGGGCACAATCATGTTCCAGATCAATAAGCTGGAATCTCATTGGACAGTAGAGACTTCAGCATCTAAATCAAGGGATTGGTGCTTAGTGCTGTGAAGGGTGGGGCTTAATATCTACTTGGGCAGAAGTCAAGGACCAATGCACAGTCTAGCCGAGTGATGGTGAACCTTGGCACCCCAGATGTTTTGGAACTACATTTCCCATGATGCTCAACTACACTGCAGAGTGCATGAGAATCTTCCTTCCTAGGGCACAATCATGTTCCAGATCAATAAGCTGGAATCTCATTGGACAGTAGAGACTTCAGCATCTAAATCGAGAGATTGGTGCTTAGTGCTGTGAAGGGTGGGGCTTAATATCTACTTGGGCAGAAGTCAAGGACCAATGCACAGTCTAGGTCGAATGATGGTGAACCTTGGCACCCCAGATGTTTTGGAACTACATTTCCCATGATGCTCATTTACACTGCAGAGTGCATGAGAATCATGGAACATGTAGTTCCAAAACATCTGGGGGTGCCAAGGTTCACCATCACTGGACTAGGCCTACAACCCAACAGGAGCTCCATTGGAACTGATCTGCAGACTCTCTCCAAATGCAGCTCATCTCCATGTTTGTACTGCACCCCAACCACAAGTGTAAACCTACTCTAAGTACCGTATTTATCGGCGTATAACACGCACTTTTTTCCCCTTAAAAGCAGGGGAAAATCGTGGATGCGTGTTATACGCCGATCCCCCGAAATTCTGAGCCTCTGGGTGGCTTTCCGCCGCCTTCGGCTCTTTAAGGCGACTTTCAGCCGCCTTCGGCTCTTCAAGGCGACTTTCGGCCGCCTTCGGCCATTATCGGCAGCTTTCGGCCATCTTCGGCCGTTCTCTGCAACTTTCGGCCGCCTTCGGCCATTCTCGGAAGCTTTCGCCCATTCTCGGAAGCTTTCGGCAGCTGCCGAGAATGGCCGAAAGCTGGCGAGAAGAGCCGAAAGCTTCCGAGAACGGCCGAAGGCGGCCGAAAGTACCACACGCCTCCGAGATACACTTCCGGCTCTGTATCTCGGCGGCGGCATTTAAAAAAAATAAAAATACAAATAGCAAAATAAATAGACAAGACTGCAATGGTGGACAAGGCTGCATAAGGCTGCAATGGGGGACAAGACTGCATAAGGCTGCAATGAGGGACAAGACTGCATAAGGCTGCAATGGGGGACAAGACTGCATAAGGCTGCAATGGGGGACAAGACTGCATAAGGCTGCAATGGGGGACAAGACTGCATAAGGCTGCAATGGTGGACAAGGCTGCATAAGGCTGCAATAGGGGACAAGAGTGCATAAGGCTGCAATGGGGGACAAGACTGCATAAGGCTGCAATGGGGGACAAGACTGCAATGGTGGACAAGGCTGCATAAGGCTGCAATGGTGGACAAGGCTGCAGATGACACTGATGGGCATATAAATGTAAGTTTTTTTTCCCCTTAAAATTCACTCCTAAACTTGGGGTGCGTGTTATACGCCGGCGCGTGTTATACGCCGATAAATACGGTATGTTTTAAAGTAGCTTTTAACAAAATAAAGCCATGTTATCTTTAACTGGTCAGATGAGGTGGGGAAAATACTGATTGTCTCCCCTGCAGATTGTGTAAGTTTGCCCACTTACAAAGAGATGACGGGTCTATAATTTTTATCATAGGTGTATTTTATATGATAGAGACAGAATATCAACCAAAAATCCAGAAAAAACACACATGATACAAATGTTATAAATGGAGTAATATAAGTATTTGATCCCCTACCAACCAACAATAATTCTGCCCCCCATAGACTGGCTACAGTAGGTGCTCATGTGGTATACAGATTAGTCCTGTCAATGCAAGAAGGTCCTCCTAACGACAACTCGTTATGTGTATAAAAGACACCTGTCCACACAATCTCTTCCTTTCTTCCATTCAAACCTCACCATCATGGGGAAGACCAAAGAGCAGTCAGAGGACGCCAGGAACAAGATTGTAGACCTGCACAAGGCTGGAATGGGCTACAAGACCATCAGCAACACGCTTTATGAGAAGGAGACAACTGTTGGAGCGATTATTAAAAAATGGAAGAAATACAGAATAACCATCAATCGTCCTCGGTCTGGAGCTCCATGGAGGCTTTCACCTTATGGGGTGAGGATGGTGAAGAGAAAAGTGAGGGATCAGCCCAGAACTACACGGGAGGAGCTTGTGAAGGATCTCAAGGCAGTTGGGACCACAGTCACCAAACAATCCATTGGTAAAACAGTACACTACCATGGATTGAAATCCTGCAGCTCCGGCAAGATCCCCCTCCACAGAAAGACACATGTACAGAAACGTCTGAGGTTTACCAATGAACATCTAAATGATTCAGAGGACTGGTAGAAAGTTCTGTGGTCAAATGAGGCCAAAATTCAGCTCTTTGGCATTAACTCGACTCGTGTTTGGAGGTAGAAAAATGCAGACTATGACCCTAAGAACTCCATCCCTATAGTCACACATGGAGGTGGAAACATGATGTGGGTCTGTTTTTCTACTAAGGGGGCAGGACAACGTCACCGCATCAAAGTGATGATGGACGGGGCCATGTACCATTAAATCTTGGGTGAGAACCTCCTTCCCTCAGCCAGGGCATTGAAAATGAGTTGTGGATGGGTCTTCCAGCATACAATGACCCAAAACACACCGCCAAGGCAACAAAGGAGTCGCTCAAGAAGAAGCACATTAAAAAATGCTGACTATGATCCTAAAAACACCATCCATAGAGTCACACTCGGAGGTGGAAACATGATGCTTTGGGGCTGTTCCTCTGCCAAAGGTCCAGGCCGAATTTGCCGCATCGAGGGGCCAATGGACGGGGCCATGTATTGTAAGATCTTGGATGAGAACCTTCTTCCCTCAGCCAGAACACTGAAGATGGGTCATGGATGGGTCTTCCAGCATGACAATGACCCAAAACATACCGCCAGGCAAACAAAGGAGTGGCTCAGGAAGAAGCACTTTAAGGTCATGTAGTGGCCTAGCCAGTCTCCAGACCTTAATCCTGTAGAACATTTAAGGAGGGAGCTGAAAGTTCGAGTTGCCAAGAAACCTTAAGGATTTAGAGAAGATCTGTATAGAAGAGTGGACCAAAAATGCCTCCTGAGATGTGTGCAAACCTGGTCACCAACTACAAGAAACGTCTGACCTCCGTGATCGCCAACAAGGGTTTCTCAACCAACTACTAAGTCGTCTTTTGTTTGGGGATCAAATACTTATTTTACTCCATTTATAACATTTGTATCGTGTGTTTCTAGATTTTTGGTTGATATTCTGTCTCCATCATATAAAATACACCTATGATAAAAATGATAGACCCTTCATTTCTATGTAAGTGGGCAAAGCCTACCCAATCTGCAGGGGAGACGATCGTTATTTTTCCAACTGTAACAGTAAATACTTTTTTTTTATAGTGATGAGCCGCTCGTTCTTTTTAGTAATAACCTCAAATCTGACTTGTTTTTTTCTTTTCCAGCATTTTGGGAGACCTAATATCAAGGTAAGTACACATGATGAACATACACAGTGATGATCGGTACATACCTGAGCTGGTCAGGGTTAGTTATAGTGGTGTAGTACCATATCTGTAGTATAAAATGGAAACGGAAAACTTCCCACCTGATGAATTGTCGTTGTAGAGGACGCAGGGTCGCCCCCTAAATGTTAACCCCCTTCCCAGCCGGTGTCAGTACAGTGACAGTGTATAGTATTATCACTGTCAGTGGCAGTTAGTGTCAGATTGTCCGCCGCAGTCCACGGCTCAGATCGCACACCTCAGGGACACTGCTTGTAATTCGCACAGGAATATGCTGCGATTCCTTGCACCGCATCAGTGTGAACCCGGGGTAAAGAAGCTGCATGCCTAGTATGATTAAAGCAGCTAAATTGAGGGTGTAATATCCCTTTAAGATTATTTTGGTACTGTAGCTAAAACGTGAGAAAGGTTTGTGCCCTGCGGGGCTCTCTCATGTCAAATTTTACATTTTTATCAGCAAAGTTCCAGTATTTAAAAAAAAATCATAATAAAAAAGAAAAACATAAAAAAGAGAAAAGGGAGGAAAAGCACAGAAAAAAAAAAGAAAGAAAGAAAGGATGGACAGCGGGGGGCACTAGAGAGTTGAGCATTGAAAGATGAGGGGGGGAGGGGAAACTTTCAACAGATGACTCGGTATTTGCACATTTATGTTATTTTATGCTGCTTTTTTTTTCTTTTTTAGTGATGTATCAGTGGAGCTGCCACTCATTCTGATGCATCCCAAACCAGCTGAAGGTGAGTCCACATGCATTGTCAAGCCGTGGCCATCTTGAGTGAGGGCATCCATCCATGTCTCCATCCACCCATGTCTCCATCCATCCATGTCTCCATCCACCCATAAATCCATCCATCCATAAATCCATCCAGCCATCCATGTCTCCATCCACCCATAAATCCATCCAGCCATGTCTCCATCCATCCATAAATCCATCCACCCATGTCTCCATCCATCCATCCATAAATCCATTCATCCATCCATGTCTCCATCCCTCCACACCCCCATCTATCCATCTATGTCTCCATCCACCCATCCATCCATGTCTCCATCCCTCCACACCCCCATCCATGTCTCCATCCTTCCACACCCCCATCCATCCATGTCTCCATCCCTCCACACCCCCATCCATCCATCCATGTCTCCATCCTTCCACACCCCCATCCATCCATCCATGTCTCCATCCATCCATCCATGTCTCCGTCCACCCATAAATACATCCAGCCATGTCTCCATCCATCCATGTCTCCATCCATCCATGTCTCCATCCATCCATCCATGTTTCCATCCACCCATGTCTCCATCCATCCATCCATGTCTTCATTCATCCATCCATCCATGTCTCCATCCCCCCACACCCCCATCTATCCACCCATGTCTCCATCCACCCATCCATCCATGTCTCCATCCCTCCACATCCCCATATGTCTCCATCCTTCCACACCTCCATCCATCCATGTCTCCATCCCTCCACAACCCCATCCATCCATCCATGTCTCCATCCTTCCACACCCCCATCCATCCATCCATGTCTCCATCCATCCATCCATGTCTCCATCCTTCGACACCCCTATCCATCCATCCATGTCTCCATCCATCCATCCATGTCTCCATCCTTCCACACCCCCATCCATCCATCCATCCATGTCTCCATCCATCCATCCGTGTCTCCATCTTTCCACACCCCCATCCATCCATCCATGTCTCCATCCATTCATGTCTCCATCCTTCCACACCCCCATCCATCCATCCATGTCTCCATCCATCCATGTCTCCAGCCTTCCCGAAGTGGTTAAAAATTAAACAAACAAACATGTCTATGCTTACCTGCTCTGTGCGTTAGAACCTCCCCTTATATCTTTTTGGCCCCTTCCCTCTGTCCAGTGCCCGGAAGCTGCTTCCCATGGGGGGGGGGGGGGGGGGGAGGACACTCATGCATGTGATCACTCCTGAGCCCCACTGCTGCATCCATTGACACAGACAGTGGGACTCGGCCCCGCCCCTCCTGCTCCCTTGTCAGTGGCTTTGATTGACAGCACTGGGAGCAAGTGGCTGCCGGCGCCCCAGCGAGACCTGGAAATGAGGGGAGAGAAGAGCTGCAGATGTGCACAGTGCTGGATCAAATGAGGGCTCAGGTAAGTAAAAGGTGGGGGGGGGGGGATACTGATGCCTAAACATTTTTTTACCTTGCATGGGGAAGACACCTATGGGGAGAGGTAATGGTGCTGCACACCCCAAAATAAACAAGAAAATGGGAAAGGTCCCCCAGGGTTTTTTTTTTAGCAGCAATGTAGAATAGTAACAAAAGTATGCATAGGTTTGGAAAATAGATGCTTTATTTAGAAAATAAGGTGTAGTATTAATGAAAGTTAAAATATGAGCTCAGATGGGGGCGTAACCATACCAAATACAAAGAATTTGGGTCAAGACGCGTCAGCATTGTTATACATCAGACATTATGTAATGTTGTGTATAATTCTTTGTATGTGGTATGGTTGCGCCCCACAATCAGAGCTTCTTTTTTTAACTTTCAGTAATACTACGCCTTATTTTTCCAAACCTATGCATACTTTTGATACTATTCTACACATTTCTTTTTTACCTTAAAGAGGAGGTTTAGCCCCCCCCCCCCCCCCCCACCACCAAAAAAAAAAAATGAAAAGCCAGCAGCTACAAATCCTGTACAAATACTCTAATTGGTGACTTTTAATATTAGGACACTTACCTTTCAAGGGGTGCCACAATGTCGGCACCCCAGCCGATTTTCCTAAGGGCCGGTTCACACTGCAGGCGAGGCGAGGCGACTCCGACTTGCCGCGACCTGCCGCGACCTCAGCGGCAACTTGCAGATGACTTCTGTATAGAAGTCAATGCAAGTCGCCCCGAGGTCGCCCAAAAGTAGTACAGGAACCTTTTTTCTGAGTCGGAGCGACTCGAGTCGCTCCTCTCAGAACGGTTCCATTGTACAGAACGGGGGCGACTTGCGAGAGCGAGGCGAGGCGAGTCGTGTCGCCTCGCATCGCCCGCTGTGTGAACCGGCTCTTACGGCTCTTGGATGCTGTCGCCACCATTCGTGGTAAAGGAAAACCGGCAAGAGGAGCCTTTCAGCTTCATAGCCGGTTCCCTACTGTGTATGCGCAAAGCTCGCTGCGGAGGAAGGAGGAGGGGGCTGAACTTCCTGCAGCAAAGTCCCCCGAAAGTGGGGACGTGTACCTGTCAAAAAAGAGGTACTCGCTCCCCCCCCGAAAAGAGCCAAATGAGGCACCGGAGGGGGAGGGGGAGCAAACAAGCGTAGCTTCCCCTTTTGGGTGGAGCTCCGCTTTAATCTAAGGAATGAAATAAGGGAAAAAAAGTTTAGGCTTTAGAGCCACATTTGTTTCTTGAATCCATCTCCCCTTAGCTCAGGCATGCATTCAATAGGAATAGGAATAAAAGTGACACAATTAAAAAAAATAAAAAAAAAGTGTAAAAATAAAAAATAAAAGGTAAAATAAATAATAAAAAACATTTTTTAACCACTTCCCGACCGCCGCACGACGATGTACGTCGACAGAATGGCACGGGCAGGCATAAGGGCTTACATGTACGTCCTTGCCTGCCCGCCGGTCGGGGGCCCGATCGGGCCCCCGTCCGGTGCCTGCGGCGGTCGGTATTCGTTCGGGAGCGATCCCGGACGAGGGGACGGCCATTCATTCATGGCCACCCCCTCGCGATCGCTCCCGACGAATGAAAATGTCCCGTGACATCATTTCCTCTCCTGTAATGTAAACACAGGAGAGGAAGTGATGTATTCTCTCCTCCGTGTCGGTATTTTTCGTTCCGGCACCGAGGAGAGAGGTTCGGTGAGTTGCAGCAACACACCACACATACAGTAGAACATGCCAGGCACACTCACACCCCCCCTTTACCCCCCGATCACCTCCCAATTACCCCTGCCCCCCCAGTCACAGTGACACCAATTGCTTTTTTTTTTTTTTTTTTTTTTTTTTTTTTTTGCATTGGTGTCATTTGTGACTGTAATAACTGTTAGGGCAGTTAGGGTTAGCCCCCTTTAGTTCTAATGTGCCCCCCTAACCCCCCCAATAAAGGTTTAACCCCGTGATCACCCCCCGTCGCCAGTGTCACTAAGGCTGGGTTCACATTGCAGCGGTTTATGAGAACGAATGTGATTCGCACCGCACTGCAGTGCAAATCACATCCGATCTCTGTGCGATTCGAGTTCAGCCATACAGATAGTATGGCTGAATTCGTGCCGCACCCGCCGCAAACTCGCACGGGACCCTTTTTTTGGTCCGCAGCAGAATCGGATCGCATGGGTGTTCACACCATGCGATCCGAGTTTGCAGATCGCACTGCGATATGTGAACTGATCTGGGGGTGTCATTAACATTTCACTGACACTCCCAGCAGTTCGCATAGGGCAGTGTGAACTGCCGCCGGGAGGCATGTGATGCGGGAACCCGCCGCGGATTCGTGGCGTTCCCGCATCGCTCCAGTGTGAACCCAGCCTAATAAGCGATCGTTTTTCTGATCACTGTATTAGTGTCACAGGTGACGCTAGTTAGGCAGGTAGGTATTTAGGTTCGCCGCAGCTTTTTATAGCACCAGGGACCCCCATATACTACCGCTTAAAGCCCCCTGATTGCCCCCTAGTTAACCCTTTCACCAGTGATCACCATATAACTGTTACAGGTGATGCTGGTTGGTTAGTTATTTTTTTTATAGTTTCAGGGCACCCGCCATTTATTACCTAGTCTCACTAGTGTACCCCTAAATTTAGGGGTGTCTACTTTCCAAAATGGGGTCATTTGGGGGGGGTTTGTGCCATCTTGGCATTTTATGGCCTTCAAAACTGTAACGCCCTTAGAAAGCCTGAAGGCGGTTCTTGGTTTTCGGGGCCCCGTACGCGGCTAGGCTCCCAAAAAGTCCCACATATGTGGTATCCCCGTACTCAGGAGAAGCAGCAGAATTTATTTTGGGGTGTCATTTCACATATGCCCATGGAATGCGTGAGCAATATATCATTTAGTGACAACTTTGTGGGAAAAAAAAAAAAGTTTGTAATTTTCCCGCAACTTGTGGCAAAATATAAAATATTCCATGGACTCAACATGCCTCTCAGCAAATAGCTTGGGGTGTCTACTTTCTAAAATGGGGTCATTTGTGGGGGTTTTGTGCCATCTTGGCATTTTATGGCCTTCAAAACTGTAATAGGTAGTGAGGAGTGAAGTCAAATATTTACGCCCTTAGAAAACCTGAAGGCGGTTCTTGGGTTTCGGGGCCCCGTACGCGGCTAGGCTCCCAAAAAGTCCCACATATGTGGTATCCCCGTACTCAGGAGAAGCAGCAGAATTTATTTTGGGGTGTCATTTCACATATGCCCATAGCATGTGTGAGCAATATATCATTTAGTGACAACTTTGTGTAAAAAAAAAAAAAAAAAATTTTTTTTTGTCATTATTCAATCGCTTGAGGCAAAAAAATAAAATATTCAATGGGCTCAACATGCCACTTATCAATTTCCTTAGGGTGTCTACTTTCCAAAATGGGGTCATTTGGGGGGGTTTTGTACTGCCCTGCCATTTTAGCACCTCAAGAAATGAGATAGGCAGTCGTAAACTAAAAGCTGCGTAAATTCCAGAAAACGTACCTTAGTTTGTAGATGTGACAACTTTTGCGCAAACCAATAAATATACAATTATTGACTTTTTTTTTACCAAAGACATGTGGCTGAATACACTTTGGCCTAAATGTATGACTAAAATTGAGTTTATTGGATTTTTCTAATAACAAAAAGTAGAAAATATCATTTTTTTTCAAAATTTGCGGTCTTTTTACATTTATATCGCAAAAAATAAAAATCGCAGAGGCAATCAAATACCATCAAAAGAAAGCTCTATTTGTGGGAAGAAAAGGACGCAAATTTTGTTTGGGTACAACATTGCATAACCGCGCAATTACCAGTTAAAGCAGCGCAGTGCCAAATTGTAAAAAGACCTCTGGTCATTTACCAGCAAAATGGTCCGGTCTGAAGGTGGTTAAATGCGCCCCGTCAAGCCGAGCTTGCGTGCAGAAGCGAACGCATATGCGAGTAGCGCCCGCATATGAAAACGGTGGTCGCGGTCGTTAGAGAGAGAGCAATAATTCTACCCTTAGACCTCCTCTGTAACTCTAAACATGCAACCTGTAAAAAAAAAATTAAACGTCGCCTATGGAGATTTTTAAGGGTCAAAGTTTGCAGAAGCGAACGCATATGTAACTCAAAACATGCAACCTGTAAAAAAAAAAATGTAAACGTCGCCTATGGAGATTTTTAAGCGCCCGTATATGAAAACGGTGGTCAAACCACACATGTGAGGCATCACCGCGATCGTTAGAGCGAGAACAATAATTCTACTCCTAGACCTCCTCTGTAACTCAAAACATGCAACCTGTAAAAAAAATGTAAACGTCGCCTATGGAGATTTTTTTTTTTTACAATAGTTGGAGATTTTTAAGGGTCAAAGTTTGCCGCCGTTCCAGGAGCGGGGCGCAATTTTGAAGCGTGACATGTTGGGTATCAATTTACTCTGCGTAACATTTTCTTTCAAAGTATATAAAAAAAAATCGGGCTAACTTTACTGTTGTCTTATTTATTAATTCAAAATTTTTATTTTTTTTCCAAAAAAAAGTGCGCTTGTAAGACCGCTGCACAAATACGGTGTGACAGAAAGTATTGCAACGGCCGCCATTTTATTCTCTAGGGTGTTATAAAAAAAAAATGTATAATGTTTTGGGGTTTCTAAGTAATTTTCCAGAAAAACAAACAGTTTTTACCTTGTAAATAACAAATCTCAGAAAGAGTCCATGTCCTTAAAGCTACAAATACTGCAGCTGCTGACTTTTAATAATCGGACACTTACCTGTCCCAGGGTACAGCGATGCGTCGGGGGACGAAGCCCTGCTCGTTCCCTGCTCCGCTCGGCGGGGCGCCGGTGTTCTTACTGTGGGCAGCCGGCTGCAGCTTCACAGCCGGGCACCCTCTGCGCATGTGCGAGCCGGGCGCTGTGATACAGTCGTCCGGGACCTGTCACGTGACCCAGATGACTGACTGCGCCAAGGGGGAAGTGACATCGGGTGCCCGGGCACTGAAGGAGGCAGACTACGAGGGACTCCCTAGCAACAGGCATTTAGAGGTGAGTTACTTTTTTTTTTTTTTTCTTTAGGAATTCTAATAATTATTTTTTTGGGGGGGAGGGGAAACACCACTTTAAGTGGTTAACTAATGCTGGAAGCATCAAGATTACACAGTTACAGGTCATGGGGATTGAGAGTTTTATAATAGAACACTTATGCCCCTTATACACACGGTCTGATTTTTTTCCGACCACAAAATCCGTCTGATAAAATCTTCAGACGAAATCCGATAGAGCCGGCACACGATCGGATTTTTTCGACAATATAATCCGATCGGACTTCTTACGGGGGAATTTCCGACCGTGTGTATGCGGGGCATGATAGGGATACGGAGGTAACTAAAGACAGCTAAGGATTTCTACTATTCATGCAGGTTGTTTTATTAATTTTTTTATCCCAGAATTCTACCTGAATTTTCATTTTCTTTCACTTTATTTATTGAAATATGTGAAAAAATTCACTTTGAAAGTGTGCAGGCTCTACTGTTGCATGGATTTACATACGATTGTATGACTGTTCTGTACTAATGTCATAAAAACGATCGATATCATTGTTTGCATGTATTGAGCGATCTTCTTTTATTTTTTTATTGCTTTACACGAATCTTTGACCCCCTCCAGGTACAACAAGGTACAAGATAAGCGCCTTTGTACATAGATGTATTTTGTCTCGTGTGCATTTAGAGAATCCAGTAGAAGAGATTCAAGAATAGTAAAGTGTGGTTTGTCTGTGTGGATATTTATTTCTGCGTCTTTAGAAGTATATCAGAACCTGAATGATAGGAAGTCCGTCGTCCTGCTCACCTCCAGCGTCCGAAAATTCTGCTCTGGTGATGAACAAAGCGATTTGGGCAAAATTCATGATTGGAAATTCTGTAATAATTCACCATTATTTATACTTAGGGAGAAATTGTATGTGCAAAAAAAAAAAAAAAAAACATTTAAAAATCTTTAAAAAAAAAAAAAAGGAAATCAGCAAGGCAGGGAAGGGCAGGGAAGGGCAAGGAGGGGCAAGGCAGGGAAGAGTAAGGCTGGCAAGGGCATGGAGGGGCAAGGCTGGAAAGGGCATGGAAGGGCAATGCAGGGACGGGCGGGAAAAGGCAGGGAAGGGCAAGACAAGGAAGGGCAGGGAAGGGCAAGGCTGGTAAGAGCAGAGAAAGGCAAGGAAGGGCAGGGAAGGGCAGGGAGGGGCAAGGAAGGGCAGGGAAGGGCAGGGAGGGGCAAGGCAGGGAAAGGTAAGGCTGGGAAGGACTGGGAAGGGCATGGAAGGGCAAGGCAAGGAAGGGCAGGGAAGGGCAAGGCTGGGAAGGGAAGGGCAAGGCAGGGGATGGCAGGGAGGGGCAAGGCAGGGAAGGGCAAAGCAGGGAATGGCAGGGAGGGGCAAGGCAGGGGATGGCAGGGAGGGGCAAGGCAGGGAAGGGCAAAGCAGGGAGGGGCAAGGCAGGGAAGGGCAAAGCAGGGAGGGGCAAGGCAGGGAAGGGTAAGGCTGGGAAGGGCAGGGAAGGGCAAGGCAAGGCAGGGCAGGGAAGGGCAAGGCAGGGCAGGGAAGGGCAAGGCAGGAAAGGAAAGGCAGGGAAGGGCAAGGCAGGGAAGGGCAAGATAGGGAAGGGCAGGGAAGGGCAAGACAGGGAAGGGCAGGAACTAGAAGTGCAGGGTATGGCAAGATGGGTCTGCAACTAGCAGGCTAAGGCAGGCCATACACGGGTGGAATGTCGAAAGAATTTTCTTTCAAAAATCTTATCTAAGAATTTATCTATCTATTTCGCACCATTGGTGGGGCTGCAGCAATGGTCGATTTTCGTGTAGCCATCGAATCTGAGTAATCGGACATGTTGGAAATTTTTTTGAAAAACTGACGATTTTATAATCAATGAAGGTTCCCGCCCATGAAAATTCTTTTCTGTAGCAACATGGAGGTAAAATTGAAGGGCTCGGTTGGTCGGATTTTGAAATCAATGGTGCCGCCATCGGGTCACAAAATGAACACATTTTCTGATTTTCAAAAGAAAATTATTTCGAAATTTGACCCGTGTATGGCCAGCCTTCTGCTTAACATTTTGTAGAGCAGGTTCTTTGTTCTCAGTACTCCCCATAAGGAAGCGCAGGATGGGTCTGGAACTAGAAGTGCAGGACATGGCAAGATAGGGCTGCAACTAGCAGGATAGGGAAGGGCAGTATGTGTATGGAACTAGCAGGGCAGGGAAGGGCAGGATGGGTCTGGAACTAGAAGTGCAGAATACGGCAAGATGGGTCTGCAACTATCAGAAAGGGGAAGGGCAGGGTGGGTCTGGAACTAGCATGGAAGGGCAGGGTGGGTCTGGAACTAGCAGGGCAGGGAAGGGGGGGGGGGATGGGTCTGGAACTAGGGGGATAGGAAAGGCCAGAATGTGTACGGAACTAGCAGGGCAGGGAAAGGCAGGATGGGTCTGGAATTAGCAGGATAGGGAAAAGCAGGATAGGTCTAAAACTGAAAGGACAGAGAAGGGCAGGGCGGGTCTTGAATTAGCATGACAGAGAGGCGCAAGGTATCCCTGGAACTAGCAGGGAAGGGAAGGGTGTGATGGGTCTAGAACTAGCAGGATAGGGAAGGGCCAGAATTGGTCTAGAACTAGCAGGGCAGGGAGAGCAGGATGGGTCTGTAACTAGCAGGGAAGTGCAGAATGGGTCTGGAATTTGCAGGATAGGGAAGAGCAGGATGGGTCTGGAACTAGCAGGGCATGGAAGGGCAGGATGGGTCTGTAACTAGCAGAGCATGGAAGGGCAGGATGGGTCTGTAACTAGCAGAGCATGGAAGGGCAGGATGGGTCTGTAACTAGCAGAGCATGGAAGGGCAGGATGGGTCTGGAACTAGCAGAGCATGGAAGGCGCAGGATTGGTCTAAAACTAGCAGAACATGGAAGGCGCAGGATTGGTCTAAAACTAGCAGAGCATGGAAGGGCAGGATGGGTCTGGAACTAGCAGAACATGGAAGGGCAGGATGGGTCTGGAACTAGCAGAGCATGGAAGGGCAGGATGGGTCTGTAACTAGAGCATGGAAGGGCAGGATGGGTCTGGAACTAGCTGGATAGGAAAGGCCAGAATGTGTACGGAACTAGCAGGGCAGGGAAAGGCAGGATGGGTCTGGAATTAGCAGGATAGGTCTAAAACTGAAAGGACAGAGAAGGGCAGGGTGGGTCTTGAATTAGCACGACAGAGAGGCGCAAGGTATCCCTGGAACTAGCAGGGCAGGGAAGGGTGTGATGGGTCTGGAACTAGCAGGGCAGGGAGAGCAGGATGGGTCTGGAATTAGCAGGGCATGGAAGGGCAGGGTGGGTCTGTAACCAAAACAAAAATTACAACCGCGCTCTCCCATATAATAGACCCCAGTGAAACTCAACCATCATCTACTAATCAATAATGGTGAACCAAATAAAAAATCAATCGTGATACATATACACAATTAGTGCATACACAATGTAAACAATTTAGTTCAAACAAATAAATAAATAATAATAAAAAATTCATTGAAATAAGAATAAATTGAATGTAAACGTAAATAAATTCATACTATTAAATAACTTATAAAGTGCTCGAAAATAGAGATGTGCAAACATCAAATTAAAAAACACAAACACACGAGCCCAATAAAGCATTCTCAGATGAATGAAAAATAAGTGCAACAATCCATTCAGTTGAAAGTATTTCTCCAGTTAGACTCATTGCAGAATATAGGCTTCCTTCACCACCACTGTGCTGGTTAACAGTTAAATTGCCCGCTTACCAAATCCTAAAGAAATCTGGGCATGTATGATAAAGAATCTCAGGGGACCATCAAACCAGGACAGCATCACACCTTTCCACACGAATTCCAATGATGGGATCACTCCTCTACTGCCACTTCCAGCAATGTCTCCTCTCTACTTCCGACGTCGGAAGGAAGGGCAGGATGGGTCTGGAACTAGCAGAGCATAGAAGGGCAGTATGGGTCTGGAACTAGCAGAGCATAGAAGGGCAGGATGGGTCTGGAACTAGCAGAGCATAGAAGGGCAGGATGGGTCTGGAACTAGCAGAGCATGGAAGGTGCAGGATTGGTCTAAAACTAGCAGAGCATGGAAGGGCAGGATGGGTCTGGAACTAGCAGAACATGGAAGGGCAGGATGGGTCTGGAACTAGCAGAGCATGGAAGGGCAGGATGGGTCTGGAACTAGAGCATGGAAGGGCAGGATGGGTCTGGAACTAGCAGAACATGGAAGGGCAGGATGGGTCTGGAACTAGCAGAGCATGGAAGGGCAGGATGGGTCTGGAACTAGAGCATGGAAGGGCAGGATGGGTCTGGAACTAGCAGAGCATGGAAGGGCAGGATGAATCTGGAACCAGAAGAGCATGGAAGGGCAGGATGGGTCTGGAACTAGCAGGGCAGGGAAGGGTGGGCCATGTCAGGAACCAGAAGGATAGGGAAGGGCAGGACTGGTCTGGAATTAGTAAGGCGGGGAAGGGCAGGATAGGTCTGAAACTGAAAGGACAGAGAAGGGCAGGGTGGGATTTGAATTAGCAGGACAGGGAGATGCAAGGTATCCCTGGAACTAGCAGGGCAGGAAAAAGTGTGATGGGTCTAAAACTAGCAGGGTATGGAAGGGCAAGATGAGCCTTGAACTAGCGCAGTGTGAAGGGTGGGAGGGAGGGAAGACAATACTTATTTGTGTTATATTGCTTTAATTGTTTTTCCATTTTTCCAAGAATTTATCACAATAAGTGCAACATTTTGGGGGGTCTCGCAGGGCCACTTCATTAGGCATGTGACGACACATGCCCGACAAAGGGGTCCAGTGAGTCTTTGAAGCATTACGCTCACATGTTTCAGGATGCGATCGCTGTAAAACATTTTTGGATTACTATTATATTGATTCATGGTAACATGCTTGCTTCCTCCTGGAAGAAGAGTAGACTGGGGTACTTATCACCATGAAGATGTTCCTTCCTAATCCAATGAGCAGGCAGTTGATGATAAGACCCCTCCCCCCCCCCTCCCTATTCCTAGAGTCATGTATTTACTTTCACTTATTCCTGCACTGTTGGGAGCACAGGCAGGATTGGTTACTGGTGAGCATGTGACCCACATCTCCTCTCCCATGAGGATGCTAGGTGCCTCATGATTGGTCCAGACCTGTCACATGGAGTCTGACCTTTCTGAGCTCGGACCCATCAGTCTGGGGTGAGGGAACATGCGTTAACTCACTGCAACCACGTGAATCCGGCCTTAGTATTAAACTGCATGTGAATATGTATTGTGTCAGTTCTTCTAATTCCTCTCCTAATACTTCCAGTGCGGAGGACGTGGTGATCGAGGAGTTTGCTCGCCAAAAGCTACAGGGAGAGCAAGATGATGATGAAGACAAGGAGGAGGCGAGCTGACAACACTATTTCAAATCATTGCTATTGTTATATGCAGAACATAACTCCCCTACCCCCACCAACGCATCCAAATCTGGGTCTACTAGAATTGCAACTTGTCTTTTGTTTTTTTCCTTTTTCTTTTTTTTGTCCATTTCTCTATGTTCAATGTAATAATACTAAACTGTGAAAATAAATGACTAATATTTTCTTTTAGACACAAAAAAAGTATATAAACTGGTTATTCATTTCTTCCATGCCTAGTTGGGGGGGGGGGGGGGTTGTTCACACTGGTCTGGCTCTTATGAAACTGCAAAAATGGTCAGATATCACTAGAGGACCACTGTGGTCAGATTTCACTAGAGGACCATTGTGGTCAGATATCATGAGAAGACTACCATGGTCAGATATCACTAGAGGACTACTGTGGTCAGATACCACTAGAGGACCATTGTGGTCAGATATCACTAGAGGACTACTGTGGTCAGATACCACTAGAGGATCATTGTGGTCAGGTAACACTAGAGGACTATCATGATCAGAGATCACTAGAGGACTACCATGATCAGATATCACTAGAGGACTACCATGGTCAGACACCACTAGAGGACCATTGTGGTCAGACACCACTAGAGGACCATTGTGGTCAGACACCACTAGAGGACCATTGTGGTCAGACACCACTAGAGGACCATTGTGGTCAGACACCACTAGAGGACCATTGTGGTCAGACACCACTAGAGGACCATTGTGGTCAGATAACACTAGAGGACCATTGTGGTCAGATAACACTAGAGGAC
This sequence comes from Lithobates pipiens, assembly GCF_037356315.1. Lineage (NCBI taxonomy): Eukaryota > Metazoa > Chordata > Amphibia > Anura > Ranidae > Lithobates > Lithobates pipiens. The sequence continues at coordinate 113,020,240 of NW_027507685.1, read as the reverse complement.
TACCATGGTCAGATATCACTAGAGGACTACTGTGGTCAGAGATCATTAGAGGACCATTGTGGTCAGATAACACTAGAGGACTACCATGGTCAGAGATCACTAGAGTACTACCATGGTCAGATACCACTAGAGGACTACCATGGTCAGACACCACTAGAGGACCATTGTGGTCAGACACCACTAGAGGACCATTGTGGTCAGACACCACTAGAGGACCATTGTGGTCAGACACCACTAGAGGACCATTGTGGTCAGACACCACTAGAGGACCATTGTGGTCAGATAACACTAGAGGACTACCATGGTCAGATATCACTAGAGGACTACTGTGGTCAGAGATCATTAGAGGACCATTGTGGTCAGATAACACTAGAGGACTACCATGGTCAGAGATCACTAGAGTACTACCATGGTCAGATACCACTAGAGGACCTCTGTGGTCAAATATCACAAGAGGATGGCTGTGGTAAGATATCACTAAAGGACGGCTGTGGTCAGAGATCACTAGAGTACTACCATGATCATATATCGCTAGAGGACTACTGTGGTCAGAGATCACTAGAGGACCATTGTGGACAGATAACACTAGAGGACAATCGTGGTCAGATATCACTAGAGGACTACTGTGGTCAGAGATTACTAGAGTACTACCATGGTTAGATATCGCTAGAGGACTACTGTGGTCAGAGATCACTAGAGGACCATTGTGGTCAGATAACACTAGAGGACAATCGTGGTCAGATATCACTAGAGGACTACTGTGGTCAGAGATTACTAGAATACTACCATGGTTAGATATCGCTAGAGGACTACTGTGGTCAGAGATCACAAGGGGACTACCGTGGTCAGATATCACTAAAGGACAATAGTGGTCGGATATCTTCCCTCATAATGTTGCTGCAATAAATATTGTGACACTCTCCTGATAAATTCTTCATCATATAGAAACCTCAAATAATTGAAGATTTTGTCTGCATATAAGTGACAATTTTCGTATGGCTTTGTAGGTCTGGAAAGAACGTAAATGTCTTTAGGGACATATGCAGCGCTTTTTTTCTTAGAGAATAGGTACAGGAACTCCCCCTTTCTGAGTCACCCGTTTTCTCCGCCTTTACCCACCTCTGAGCACCGTTCCTTAGTTCCACCTCCTACCCACCTTCCAGTTCTGCCCTTTTAGAGAATACAGAACCAAGTATCATTTTTGTGGTGAAAAGTAATTTGTATTGAATTTGTTAAAAACAGACAACCCAAAACAAAATCCCCCCAGCAGCAACGATAGATCCCTGGCAGCAACAACAGATCTCCCCACAGCCAGCATCAATAGACCCTCCATCAGCCAACAACAATAGACCCCTCCCTCAACAGTAGATCTCTCCCAGAAATAACTGACCCCTCAGCTAAATAAGACCCACCCCCAGCAACAATAGGTCCCCCACCAGTAAGGATAGACCACCCCCCAAACAAAAATAGATCCCCTCTAGCTAGAATAGATCCCTCAGCAGCCAGCATCAATAGACCCTGCAGCACACCCCGGCACCCCTTCCTATTACATACAGTCAGTTCTGGAGGTGATGGAACTGCGTTCCCCCGCGTTCCAGCTAAACAAAGGCCCCGGATATATGTATGGCTAAATGTGAATAAAGTGTGCAACAAAACAAAATAAATAAACAAGAATAAAAAAGTGCAAAATTCATCTATATACAACTGTCTATTACACGCACCACTGGGGGGGGAGAAGGGACAGAGAGAAGCTGAGACAGGCCTGGAACTAGCAGGGCAGGGAAGGGCAAGACGGGTTTGGAACTAGCAGGGCACGGAAGGGCAGGATGGGTCTGTAACTATCAGGATAGGGAAGGGCAGGAAGGGTCTGTAACTAGCAGGATAGGGAAGGGCAGGACGGGTCTGGAACTAGCAGGATAGGGAGGGCAGGACGGGTCTGGAACTAGCAGGATAGGGAAGGACAGGACTGGTCTGGAACTAGCAGGATAGGGAAGGGCAGGATAGGTCTGGAACTAGCAGGGCAGGTAGGGGCAGGACCGGTCTGTAACTACCAGGGCAGGACGGGTCTGGAACTATCAGGGCAGGGAAGGGCAGGACGGGCTTGGGACTAGCAGGATAGGGAAGGGCAGGACGGGTCTGGAACTAGCAGGAAAGGGAAGGGCAGGACGGGTCTGTAACTAGCAGGATAGGGAAGGCCAGGACGGGTCTGGAACTAGCAGGGCAGGACTGGTCTGGAACTAGCAGGGCAGGGAAGGGCAGGACGGGTCTGGGACTAGCAGGATAGGGAAGGGCAGGATGGGTCTGGGACTAGCAGGATAGGGAAGGGCAGGACGGGTCTGGGACTAGCAGGATAGGGAAGGGCAGGAAGGGTCTGGAACTAGCAGGGCAGGGAAGGGCAGGACGGGTCTGGAACTAGCAGGGAAGGGCAGGACGGGTCTGGAACTAGCAGGATAGGGAAGGTTGCAATGGGTCTGGAACGAGCAGGATAGGGAAGAGCAGGACGAGTCTGGAACCAGTTCTTTGTGCACTGGTGGACCATCATGTTGGAACAGGAAGGGGCCATCCACAAAGTTGGGAGTATGAAATTGTCCAAAATGTCTTGGTATGCTGACGCCTTTAAGAGTTCCCTTCACTAGAACTAAGGGGCCAAGCCGAAACCCCTGAAAAACAACCCCACACCATAATCCCCCCTCCCCCATATCATAATCCCACCTCCACCAAATGATTTGTACCAGTGCACAAAGCAAGGTCCATAAAGACATGTATGAACGAGTTTGGGGTGGAGAAACTTGACTGGCCTGCACAGAGTCCTGACCCCAACCCGATAGAAGACCTTTGGGATGAATTAGAGTGGAGACTGCGAGCCAGGCCTTCTCGTCCAACATCAACGCCTGACCTCACAAATGCCCTTCTGGAAGAACGGTCAAATATTCCCACAGACACCCTCCTAAACCTTGTGGACGGCCTTCCCAGAAGAGTTGAAGCTGTTATATCTGCAAAGGGCCAACTCAATATTGAACCCTACAGACTAAGACTGGGAGGTCATTAAAGTTCATGTGTGTGTAAAGGCAGGCGTCCCAATACACACAATATGGTGTATGTTATATACATGAGGTAGTATGCTGCCATGTTGGTACCAGGAAAATCGTAAATTTTATCAAATACTTACTGGAATTTTCCATTCCCGGTGGCAATCTTCAGTGGCATAAATGTAGTAGTATGCTGCCATAGATGGGTGTCAGGAAAATGGTATCAAATACTTACCTTAATTTTCCTTTCCTGGCATCAATCTATGGCAGCATACATATGGTACCCCTGTGATAGTATGCTGCCATGTTGGTACCAGGAAAATTGGATCCAATAAGCATAAATCCCTGACAGTATACCACGTTTTTGCTGCCACCGATTGCCATCCGGAAAGGAAAATTAAGGTAAGAATTTGACACAATTTTCCATTTTCCTGATGCCAATCCATGGCGGCATACTACCTCATGTATATATTGCATCTATGCTGCCACGTTGGTGCTCAGAAACCAGATTATTATTATTATACAGGATTTATATAGCGCCGATAGTTTGCAGAGCGCTTTACAACACAAATAACAGAAATCCCAAAGAAAAATCTTCCAATCGCATTCAATGATAGAAATACATTCTCCTCCATAAGAACCTGAAATTGGTGGATTGAATATTTACATTTGATTGGTTTTATCTTTTTACTTTTAATATTGAATATTTCAAGTGTCTGTACAGTCAAAACTTTTTTTATTTTTTTTATTTAACCACTTGCCTACCGGGCACCCACCCTCCCCCCTGCCCAGGTGCCAATTTCCACCTGTCAGCGCTCTCACACTTAGAATGACAATGACGTTGGCATGTGACACTGTACACACAGGACATTTTTATCATTTTTTTCACACAAATAGAGATTCCTTGTGGTGCCATTTAATTCCCACTGGGGGGGGGGGGTATTTTTTTTGCTAAACAAACAAACATTTTTTATAGATTGTTAAAAAAAATTGCAAACAGGTAATTTTTCTCCTTCATTAATGTGCACTGATGGATGGCACTGAGAGTCTGCACTGATAAGTGGCACTGATGGTTGGCACTGATGGGCACTGATAGGCGACACTGAGAGGCAGCACTGATGGACATTGATAGGTGATAATGATGATGAAGCACTGATGGGCACTGAGAAGGCGGCACTAAAGGGCACTGAGAGTCGGCACTGATAGGGGGCACTGATGAGGCTGCACTGATAGGCAGTGCTAAAGGGCACTGAGAGGCAGCACTGATGGGCATTGATAGGTGGCACTCATGGGCACCGATAGGCGACACTAATAAGCACTGATAGGTGGCACTAATAGGTGACTCTGATGATGAAGCACTGATGGGCACTGATAAGGCGGCACTAAAGGGCACTGAGAGTCGGAACTGATAGGGGGCACTGATGAGGCTGCACTGATGGGTGGCACTGATGGGCACTGATAGGTGGCACTAAAGGGCACTGAGAGGCAGCACTGATGGACATTGATAGGTGGCACTAATAAGCACTGGTAGGCGGCAGTGATAGGTGATACTGATGAAGAAGCACTGATGGGCACTGATAGTTGGCACTAAAGGGCACTGAGAGTTGGCACTGATAGGTGGCACTGTTGAGGAATCCAATGTACATAATGATAATCAGAAAATGTCTATTTGCTTATGTGTATACATGTTCCCATGCTCCTTACTTATTATGTAGCATACAGATTGACCCTGTTCTGCGGGAAGATGGCGTCTACACCCTACATCCCACGCGTGCAGAAGAATGCATTCGAGATAACAGAACCAGCTTCAACCAAACTTCAAGCATCAAGTTTCTTCATTTCTCTTGTATTGTAACCAATAAGATGTACCTATTAGACTGACAGTAATGACGTATCTTTCTGTATAAAATATTAACACCGCCCACGAATAAATCAGTATTTAGAAGTAGCCTGAGCTGAACATATCTCAGAGAGTGTTTACTTCTAATGTGCATGCACATTTATATTTTTAATTAGGAATAGCAGCAGATAACCAAGAACTAATTTATAGTTCTAATCCATCACAACTGGCGCCCAACGTGGGGCTTCAGGCCACAATCGAAGGGAGACCGCATTCCAGGACTGAACGGCTGGCCAGATCAGAGAAGGGGGTTAAGCGCGCAGCCCTAACAGTACAGTAAGCATTTTTATCCTTACCATTTGTACTACTTCTCTGGTTGGGCCGTTTGATTTTGTCTTGTTGGCTCCTTTTGATTGTTCAAAGAGGCAGGTAACTTATTTCTCGCCTGAAGCCGTTTTAACGAACCTGCAAATGGTTTTCTGCTGACTATTATCTGTTAAGTGTCTGTCATTCTGAAGGATTGCAAATTTAGCAGACTGAAAGTGCAGCTGCAGGCGTGTGTCCATCCTCACCCCTAGATTCTACCTCTAGTGGTGGGGTGGAATTCTGCAGGCATTTATAGACGGGGTTACTCGAGGTTGGCTGTGTAGGACCTCTGAGGGTTAATCTCAAGCTGTGAATTAGGGCAGTTTGAAAGAAGGCTTGCGGAAGTGGCAGCCTTGCAAAACGTCTATGAATGTTCTGCTCGGGAAAGCTTTCCTTGAGGGTTTATCTCAAACTGTGAATTAGGGCAGTTTGAAAGAAGGCTAGCTGGAATTTGGCAGTCTTGTGACTCAGGTGAGCTTTTCCCGAGAGCTATCTTTGCAGTTCAAAGAGTGTCAGGGGTAATGTCCTGTACTGAGTGTGTTTGTGGTTTACTGTTTGCTATACACGAGAGGGGTTGGGGATTGGTGAAGGTGATAGAAGGTGGCTACCTGAAGGATCAGTTGGGCCATAAGCCACTGCTCCCCACCACCCCTGACCTCCTAGTTTTGAGATTAAATGTACATTATCCGGTGAAAGGGGGGTTTGGGCAGACCCTCGAAGAGATAGAACAGAGAGCCACGCAGGAGGGTTATCAAGCTATCAGTTGTCCTCACTCCCCCCTCAAACCGTCGGCCGAGACTGCTGTAGAAGAGCAGAACAGAGTAAAAGACAGTGGTTACGTGTTGGAAGGCCCAAAGAGGGGAGGGGGAGATGGGTCAGAAGAACACTAAGCCGGAGAAAGGAATGCTAGCTTGTGATATTGTGAAGGGGAGGGAGGGCAGTGAAGCAGTTAAAAGGTTGTCCAAGATAGCGAAGGTTTGTGATTTAAAAAACTGTGCTGCTAGACTACAAGCAGAGGAATGGCGTGTGCTGATAAGAGAACAAAGGGGCACTCTGTGTGATAACGGCTTATTGGATGTGGCAGAAGCATGGTACAGGACGGCAAGGGCATTGCACAAAGAAGGTTGGATAGAAGAGGAAATCAAGAAAGATGCAAATTGTACTATGTATGTGTACCACAGAGTTGATAATGTGGCTGTACCGCCCCCATATACAAAAAACTGGAACGAAGGAGGGGAGGGGCAACCCTGCTATCCGCCTAACGCCCACCCCCTTCTCACCACCCCAACCCGAGCACAACCCACTGTGACCACTCCCAGTGGCGGCCATCTTGGTACACCCAAGCCCACGCTTCAAGCACAGCCCAGTGCACTTCCTGCCGGCGGCCATCTTGGTACACCCAAGCCCACGCTTCAAGCACAGCCCAGTGCACTTCCTGCCGGCGGCCATCTTGGTACACCCAAGCCCACACTTCAGGCACAGCCCTGTGCACTTCCTGCCGGCGGCCATCTTGGTACACCCAATAGGCCCAGCCATGGCCTATACCCAGTTCTTCCTGTTTTAAACCAGGATGGTTCCTACCACACACCTGTCTTCCCTAATATGGAAGCACTACCTTCACTTGCCGGATATGTTAATGATGAAGAAGCATCCGAGTGGGAAGACCAACAACAGGCAGCAAGGCCACCTGCTGATTTAACCCCTAATCCGGCTCCAGCCTCACAGTTCCGGGAGGATCTCAAACGTATGCTGACAACCATAAGGAACAGTGCCCCTTCCCTGCCCCAACACCAGTCTCGGTTACCAGAAGGGGCACCGGTGATGTATGTCGCTTTTACCCCATCACAAGCAGCAACCTTAGTGACAAGTCTGCCTGACCCAGAGAAACAGCCAATGCCCTTCTACCGCAGGATAGTGCAGATACAGGAAACTTACTCAGCTGCCTGGAGAGACTTGATCAGCCTATGCCAAATTAAAGCAGGACATGTCTTTTGGCCAGTCATGCAGACAGCCTTCAATGATGCCTGCCTGGCAAGTGCCACTTCTTATACCTCAGGCTTGGAGTTCTGTGCACAACTCCGCGACTGGGCAAAGGAGAAATTGGCAGATCAGACCACCACAATCCAAGATATTGCCCAAGATAAAGGGGAGTCTGTGGAGAAGTATCATGCTAGACTCATACAGGCCTTTGATGATCTGGGCTTCTCCCTCTATGAAAAGACACACACACACATGTTATCATCTGCTTTTGTCTCAGGACTCAGAGAGGATATCAGAAAAAGCCTGATGGTGGCCCGCCCTGAATATCGCGCAATGAAAATGTCCGATTTATTGTTGGTGGCCAGAGGGATAGAAAACCAAAAGGGGAAAAAACCAACGCCCCTCATGGTAACACAAGATGAAGATCCCGCCTACACTCGTCCTCCACCACTGCCCAATACCAGGGAGAAGATCATCTGTTACAACTGTGGAAAGCGGGGTCACATCAGAAGAGTATGCAGAGCCCCAAGATATCCGGGACAAGACAGGGATCCCCGCGAAGGGCAACGTGGAAATGAACCTCCACCACCACGCCCCAACTCACGCTAGGAAATGGGCAAACCCGTGTCACCCCTTATGACAGTGTCCTCAAATGTGACTGGAGGACCCCTAGCAAAGGTCACGTTACCTATACAAGGAAAACCTACCACTTTTCTCATTGACACGGGTGCAGCCAGGAGTGTGTTGAGAGCTGAGGACCTGCCTGATAATTCTTTCCTTTCCACTATTGATGTTTCCTGCGTGGGAGTGGATGGGGTGCCCCGCTCCAGTCCACTCACTGAGCCTCTCCAAGTGGGGACATTTCCCGATTTGCTTACCAGATTTGTGGTGTCCTCTACATGTCCCTTGAATCTACTAGGAGCTGATGTGCTGTCCAGACTACAGGCTTCAATCATTTTCACACCTGAAGGGGGGGTGAAGTTACATACTCCCTTATCCTTGGAAGACTCATCTGCCTTGTGTTCTCTGCCTCTTATGATGACACTTCATGAAGCAATAACTCCAAGTTCAATACCACAGGAAGTACTTGACAGAATTCCTGCGTGTCTATGGTCCACAGGCCCGGAAGACATTGGTCACTTAAAAGTGCCACCAGTTTCAGTCAAGCTCAAAGAGGGCGCATCATTGCCCCGGAAACCACAATACCCACTTAAGTTGGCGCAATCAGAAGCTATCTCGAAACATGTAGCTGCCTTGGTCCAGAATGGGGCCTTGATCCCCTGTACCTCACCATGTAATACACCTCTTTTTCCTGTCAAGAAGAAAACACCTAAGGGAGAACCTGACAGATACAGGATGGTGCAGGATCTGCGAGCAATTAACGAAGTCACAGTGTTGGACACCCCAATTGTGCCAAATCCACATACTATATTATCAGCTGTACCTCCAATGGCTGAGTACTTCACTGTGGTGGACCTGGCAAATGCATTTTACAGTGTACCCCTGCATCCTTCCTGCAGGTACCTCTTTGCCTTCTCCCACGAAAAGAAACAGTATACCTGGGCAGTTATGCCACAAGGGGCGCAAAATTCTCCAAGCCAGTTTGCCAAAGCCATAGCCTCCATACTTGATACATGGCAAAAAGAACACCCTGCAGTGACTCTCCTCATATATGTGGACGATCTTCTCCTCTGCGCAGATGACCAATATGCTGCAGAAGACAATTCAGAAAGTCTACTATGCTACCTTGCGGAACAAGGCTGTAAAGCCTCCAAAGACAAACTGCAGTGGTGTTGCAAGACAGTCACCTTTTTAGGCCACTGCATTTCCAAGGGCGCAAGACATCTCACATCAGACCGAGTAGCTGCAATCCAGAAGATTCCCCAACCAAAAGCAACTAAACAACTGCATGCCTTTCTTGGACTCATATCTTACTGTAGGGCATGGATCCCGGATGCATCGATCCTTATGCAACCACTCTATAATGCCCTTAAGTCTGTGCCATTGTCATAGGATGCGCACGGTTAAAGCACTCCGGCGCACAGCTGTGTGCAAGAGGAATAAACGAAAGCACACAAGCACACACACACAGGGTGTGACCCCTCGCTGACCTATAAAGGAAGTGAGGTCATCCAAACACACTGCTGGTTTGTCTTCAGCTTCCTGTGATTCCCACGTCTGCTTCTGTTATCTGTATTACCCGTTGTGACCCGGATTGCCTTATCGACCTCGCTGATCTTCTCCTGACCCGACCTCTGGCTTGATCTTGGACTCCTGCTTTCTAACGTGTTTGACCCTCAGCCTGCATCTGGACTTACCTGCTGTCTCCTGTGTTCGACCCCCGGCTTGTCTTGGATTATCCTTCTGTCTCAGCGTTCCTGGTACTTGTCTTCTGATCTGGACTGTGTTTGACCCCTGGCCTGTCTCCTGGATTCGGTCTTTGCCTTACGGACTTGCTACCATTGCTTTCGGACCTTCCCACGGGACATCACCTCTCAGCTCTGCTCAAGCTACCTGCTGATCTGCTAGCAAGTGACTGTCCTACTGGTAGCTTGTGCCTCTTGGTGCAACCACTCTCTGTGCCACTTTCAGGGGTGGTCTGCGCCGAGTCGCAACAGCGACCGCTCTCGGCATCTTGGCCTCGGTGAGTACATTTATATGATAGTACAAACCAGCCATGACAGAGGCCAACAGAGCGGGTTCGCCATTAGAAGTCCTGTGCCAACAAGTCTCTGCACTCACAGAAGCAGTACAGAGACTACAGGATGGCTATGCGCAGATCGACAGCAGGCTTCAGCGACTAGCCACAGCTCCGGCACCCACAAATCCTACGCAGGCCTCAGTCAGCGATGCCTCCACACCTCATGTCCAGCCTCCACCCGGTATGATGATGGCAGTACCCGAACCACGAGTACCCACGCCTGAGCGATTTTCAGGCGACCGAAAGAAATTCAGAGCCTTTAAAAATGCATGTTCCTTGTACTTGGCTTTGCAACCCAGGACCTTTTCTTCAGAGATTGTCAAGGTCGGGTTTATTATCTCTCTTCTGGCTGAGGAACCCCAGGCCTGGGCCCATAGCCTTATGGAACAGAGAAGCCCCTTGTTAAACTCCACGGACACCTTCTTTGAGGCTATGGGACAATTATATGATGACCCTCAGCGTACTGCCACGGCTGAGGCTACCCTGCATGCTCTCTCACAGGGGAGAAGACCGGTGGAGGATTACACCGTTGAGTTTCGCAAGTGGTCAGCTGACACCAGCTGGAACGAGGCGGCCCTGCGTTATCAATACCGGTTGGGGCTCTCCGAGAACCTAAAGGATGAGTTGGCCCGAGTAGAGACTCCTGCCTCCCTGGAGGAATTAATCCAGTTGGCTACAAAACTGGACAGACGGATGCGCGAGCGGCGCTCCGAACGCCTCCAGGTCCCTCGGCCTAGTTGGATGCTTCCTAAGGCCACTATCCCGTATCCGCCCATCCCGGTTCCTTCGGGTCCCTCAGCTTCGGAAGGGGAGCCCATGCAGCTAGGTTTGGTCCGTCCTCGTCTCACCCCAGAAGAGCGACAACGAAGACGCCAAGCCAATCTGTGCTTATACTGTGGGGGGCTTGGACATTTCATTCACAGCTGTCCCGTGAGACCCCGTAAGTTGCCCCCACGGTGTGTAATGAACTACCAGAGTGTTGGTCCTGCTCAAACTTATGTGACTCTCTCTGTTTCCCTACAGCTGGCAGAAGAGAAGATCCCACTCCCAGCCGTGATTGATTCAGGGGCATGTAGTTGCTTTTTGGACATCTCCCTCGCACAGCAACTACGCATTCCAAGCCAGAATAAAGCAACACATCTTCTAGTCCATTTAGCAGATGGATCTCTGCCACTCTCAGGTCCAGTAACACAGGAGACACTACCTTTGCTCACTATTACAGACTCTGGCCATAGAGAACTTCTACGCTTCGACCTAATATCATCTCCCATGTTCCCTATCATCCTGGGACTTCCTTGGTTGCAGGCTCATGATCCCCAGATCAGTTGGAACAAGAAGGAAGTGTCCTTTACATCCGCTTACTGTATGCAGCATTGTTTTGATTCTGTTCCAGCTCCTTGTATGACCGTGGCCCCCACCACTGATCACCTGCAGCACATTCCTCAGGTCTATTCCGAGTTTAAGGACGTCTTCGATAAAAAGAAGGCTGACCGTCTACCACCACACAGACCATATGACTGTCCCATTGAACTGTTACCTGGTTCTGAGATCCCTTTTGGACGAATTTTCCCCTTATCCGAGACTGAACTAAAGGCTCTCAAAGCCTACATTGATGAAAATCTTGAAAAGGGGTTCATTCGCCCATCTTCTTCGCCAGCAGGGGCAGGTATTTTCTTCGTGGGAAAAAAGGATGGATCCCTTAGGCCATGTGTTGACTACAGGGAACTTAATAAAGTCACAATCAAAAATCGCTACCCACTTCCACTCATCCCTGAGTTATTCCAGCGCTTAGGATCTGCCAAAGTATTTTCCAAACTGGACTTGCGGGGGGCCTACAATCTCATTAGAATCCGTGCTGGGGATGAATGGAAGACAGCCTTCAGATCAAGATTTGGCCACTATGAATATCTTGTTATGCCCTTTGGCCTGTGCAATGCCCCGGCCACATTTCAGCATCTAGTAAATGACATCTTCAGAGACTATCTTGATAATTTTATAGTGGTATATTTAGATGATATCCTTATTTTCTCTGCTTCTCTTGAACTCCACAGGGTCCACGTGCGGAAAGTCCTCACCATCCTCCGACAACATCGGCTGTACCTTAAGGCGGAGAAATGTGAATTTGAGATAACTACAGTTCAGTTCTTAGGATTCATCATTTCTACTGAGGGCATCTCCATGGACCCCCAAAAGATCAAGGCAATCTTGGAATGGCCTGCTCCAAGGGATAAGAAAGCCGTGCAAAGGTTTATAGGCTTCGCTAACTTTTATCGCAGATTCATCGCCGGGTTCTCTTCAATAGTCGCCCCCATTACTCAGCTGACCCGCCAACATACCCGATTTCAGTGGTCTCAAGAAGCCCAAGTAGCCTTTACCAAACTAAAGACCTTGTTCACCTCAGCTCCTATTTTACGGCATCCCGATCCAGTATTACCATTCGTACTGGAAGTAGATGCCTCAGAGACAGCCACAGGAGCCATCCTCTCTCAACGACAAGGGCCTAAAGCTTTGTTACACCCGGTGGCTTTCGCATCTCGGAAGCTAACCCCACCGGAGAGGAATTATGACGTAGGCGACCGAGAACTATTGGCCATCAAGTTCGCCCTGGAGGAGTGGAGATACCTCTTGGAAGGAGCCACTCATCCCATCACAATATTCACAGATCACAAGAATCTTGAATATCTGCGGACTGCCAAACGCTTAAGACCCCGTCAAGCCCGTTGGGCGCTTTTCTTTTCAAGATTCCAGTTCCATATCTCGTACCGGCCCGGATCCAAGAACAACAAAGCGGATGCGCTCTCGCGTATGTTCCCTGAGTCTTCCCAGGTAACGGAGCCTAGTACGATCTTGTCTCCTCACAACTTCCTTCTACTCCCACAGCCTGACTTACTTACGGCCATCAAAACAGCTTCAGTCCATTGCAATGACCCAGTCCTATCTACCTTGGAAAAACGTGACAATCTGTTTTGGGCCCGAAACAAGGTCTTCGTTCCCCTTGAGATTAGGACTCAAGTTCTAAGGATTTGTCATGATCACAAATTGGCCGGCCACTTTGGGACACAGAAAACAGCGGAACTGATCTCTCGTTCTTTCTGGTGGCCATGTTGGAGACAGGACTGCCAGACTTACATTGCCTCTTGTGTACCGTGCCAGCGTAGCAAGGGTCCCAAGATCAAGCCCTGGGGTCTGTTAAGGCCTTTGCCCATTCCTGACCGACCTTGGGCAGACGTGTCAATGGATTTTATTGTGGAGCTACCGCCCTCGGAAGGTTTCACCACAATTCTGGTAGTAGTCGACCGTCTTTCAAAGATGGCCCATTTCCTACCTATGGTCGGTACTCCCTCTGCTCTGGAAACTGCCAATCTCTTTATTAAGGAGGTTGTCAGGCTCCATGGGGTTCCCAGCAGTATCACGTCTGATAGAGGTCCACAGTTTACCTCTAGATTTTGGAGAGAACTCTGCAAGATACTGGAAATCAAGATCTGTTTGTCATCGGCATATCATCCCCAAAGTAACGGGCAAACGGAACGGACAAACCAAACCCTTGAGCAGTATCTTCGCTGCTTTTGTTCAGGATCTCAGAATGATTGGTCGGCCCTATTGCCATATGCAGAATTCGCCTACAATAATTCTATTCATACAACTACCAACCAGACTCCCTTTTGGATCAACTGTGGGTTTCACCCTTCTTTCCTCCCCAACTCCATCCCAGAATCCACTGTTCCTGCGGTCCAAGATCGGATAGCCGCCATCCAATCTAATTTCCAAAGGATCCAGGAGACCATACAGAAGGCCCAGGATGATTACAAAAAATACCATGATAGGGGAAGGAAGGAGAACCCTACCTTTAAAATTGGCGAGGAAGTCTGGCTATCTGCCACCAATCTCAAACTTCCTTGTCCCACACGCAAGCTGGGTCCCAGATTCATAGGACCATTCAAAATCAAAAGGGTAATAAATCCTGTAGCCTTTGAACTAGCCCTCCCTGAATCATACAGGATACACCCTGTTTTCCATGCCTCCCTTTTGAAGCCATTGGTTCCTAGTCCTTTTCCTGGAAGGGAAGTGCCTCCTCCTCCACCCATCAAGATCGATGGAGAAGATGAATTCGAAGTAGAAGCTTTACTAGGATGCAGGAAAGTCGGTAGACAAATACAATACCTGGTAAAATGGAAGGGGTATCCTTCAGAAAATAACTCCTGGGAACCATCCAAGAACCTTCACGCTCCCAAATTAATAAAGACATTCCATCAGCAACATCCGGAATTGATGGCTAGCTTGGGCGTCCTGTGATTCCCACGTCTGCTTCTGTTATCTGTATTACCCGTTGTGACCCGGATTGCCTTATCGACCTCGCTGATCTTCTCCTGACCCGACCTCTGGCTTGATCTTGGACTCCTGCTTTCTAACGTGTTTGACCCTCAGCCTGCATCTGGACTTACCTGCTGTCTCCTGTGTTCGACCCCCGGCTTGTCTTGGATTATCCTTCTGTCTCAGCGTTCCTGGTACTTGTCTTCTGATCTGGACTGTGTTTGACCCCTGGCCTGTCTCCTGGATTCGGTCTTTGCCTTACGGACTTGCTACCATTGCTTTCGGACCTTCCCACGGGACATCACCTCTCAGCTCTGCTCAAGCTACCTGCTGATCTGCTAGCAAGTGACTGTCCTACTGGTAGCTTGTGCCTCTTGGTGCAACCACTCTCTGTGCCACTTTCAGGGGTGGTCTGCGCCGAGTCGCAACAGCGACCGCTCTCGGCATCTTGGCCTCGGTGAGTACATTTATATGATAGCCATTTACCCTGTCAAGCGAGGCCCTGGACAATTTTATTCTGCTGAAGCATGCAATATCCACGGCTCCTGCTTTAGGCCTTCCAGATTATGGGAAGCCCTTCAAACTGTTTGTGTCAGAAAAGAAAGGCCACGCCACAGGGGTCCTAGCTCAAGAACATGGAGGACGAACTAGACCCATTGGGTACTATTCTTGCCACTTGGATCCCGTGGCTAGGGGTGGCCCATCCTGTTTAAGAGCTGTCTTTGCTGCCCAAGCACTGCTGGACAAAACTTCAGATCTTGTTTTAGCACATCCCTTGCTTCTTCTGGCACCGCATGACATTGCTGCCATCCTGAATCAGGTGCAACCCCGACACTTGTCCACAGCCAGACACCTGAGATTGCACATCTCCCTCCTCCTTCCTGACAATGTGACCCTTCAAAGGTGTCTCACTCTTAACCCGGCCACCCTTCTGCCATTTTTTGAGGGGGGGCATGAAGAAGATGAAGAAGGAGACCCCTGTACTACTCCACATGACTGCCTTGAAATGATGCGCATGGAAACCACACATTTCCCTACAATGAGTGAAACTCCACTGGAGAACCCTGATTACACACTTTTTGTGGATGGCTCCAGATATGCAGATGAAGGAGGCAAGTACCACACGGGTTATGCTGTGACCTCTGAATTTGAAATCCTACAAGCAGGAGCATTACCACCAACTGTATCTGCTCAGGAAGCAGAGATCCAAGCCCTCACTACAGCATGTAAGATAGCGGAAGGTAAAAGAGTCAACATCTATACAGACTCGAGGTACGCCCTTGGAGTGGCTCATGACTTCGGTATCATCTGGAGGGCCAGAGGATTTCTGACAGCGGCCGGAACACCGGTGAAACACGGTCCAGCCATCAAGGAGTTAATGGATGCACTACTCCTGCCCGACCAAGTGGCTGTCTTGAAGGTTAAAGCGCACGGCAAACTGAATTCTCAAGAAGCCAGAGGGAATCACTTGGCAGATATAACTGCTAAACAAGCAGCGAAAAGCCAACAAAAAACGGCTGAAGTGGCCAAAGAGGAGAATGAATCGCCAGCCCAAATGCCTTTGGCAGTGCATGTGCCATCTGATAAACAATACCTAACCTCTATGCAAGGTGCTGCTCACACAGAAGAAAAGTTGGGATGGATTGACAAAGGAGCGGCCCACGATGGAGATCTGTATTTGATGAGAGGGAAAACTTGTTTACCAAGATATATGTATCCAGCAGTTGTCCAATGGGCACATGGACCTGCGCATCTCTCTAAGAATTTAATGAATTCACTGATTAGTAAATATTACTGGGCCCCAGGGATAACCATCTTAACCAGAAATTACTGTGCTTCCTGTGCAGTATGTGCAAAATGCAATCCGGGGAGAACGGAAAGGACACCACAGAAGCATTTGGCAAAACCCCTCTATCCATTCCAGAGGATACAGATTGATCATATACAGATGCCAAGAAGTGGTCGATATGAATACGCTTTAGTAGTGGTGGACATGTTCTCTTGCTGGCCAGAAGCCTATGCCGTTACAAACATGACAGCCAAGACCACGGCTAAGAAACTGCTGAATGAGATAGTATGTAGATTTGGGGTCCCAGAGGTGATAGAGAGCGATCAGGGCCCAGCTTTCACAGCAACCCTTACAAAAGAGATATGGGCAGCACTGGGGGTTCAGTTGGCTCTACATACCCCTTACCACCCTCAAAGCAGTGGGAAGGTAGAAAGGATGAATGGTACACTAAAAAACAGGATGTTAAAGATGGCCCAAGAGACTAACATGAGTTGGCCAGACAGTTTGCCCATTGCCCTGTTCAGTGTCAGACACACACCCCGGGGGAAACATGCCCTATCCCCTTATGAAATTTTGTTTGGATCAGCCCCTAGACTTGGTTGTTATTTTCCACAACAGTTACAGTTGCAATCTGATGTGTTAACTAGCTATGTCACACGTTTGTCCAGGGAATTAACCAATATCCATTCTCGAGTATTTTCCTCCATTCCAGATCCAGAGGCAGACTCGGGGACGCACAGTATTCAGCCAGGAGACTGGGTGTTAGTAAAGAAATTCTCAAGGAAAAACTCACTTGATCCAAGATATGATGGACCATTTCAGGTGCTGCTGACCACAGCTACATCAGTCAAGCTAGAAGGGAAAAGCACCTGGATACACGCCTCTCACTGCAAGAAAGCCCCATCTCCTGAAGATAAGACTCTGCCTGCACCACAATGACCGTGTTGTATATCCTTTTCCTAATAAGTTTAATTAAAGCTCAGCAGATAGTTATAACCAAAACAGGTACTCAACAGGCAGCCATCACAAAAATGAATGGCATCACCACATTTTGGTACAATTCATCCAACACACAAGTGGTTGCGTTTACCTTTGATTTCTGTAGTATAATACCCAGATATTGCAACAGGTATGGAACAGGTTGGGCAAAGCGGGCTTGCATGGCGATCAGCTCAGATCAGATATACATATGTATAACGGATGATTTTTGGGGGCAAAACTGTGATTATTGGGAATCAGTGGGGTGGAGTACTGGAGCAGGCTGGGGGTATCAACCACAGAGCGCTTTAAAAAAGAAAGATCACATGGGCAAACCCCTCATTAAACGTATGTCTATATGGAAGTCAGGGTGTAGTGATGACGGAGAGAGACTCGTTTTAAACATTGAGAATCCCACCCCTGGTGATGCAGGACTTTACTGGTTGGGCAGGTACCCATCAAAAGGTGTTCCTATAGCAAAGTTTTACCTAAAAGACATGTATAACGTATCAAAATCAATAACGAATCCCCTCAAACCTTCCACCATTGCTATAAAAGACATGATAGCGATGGCAAACCCAACCTTTGAAGAGACAATGGCAGCTGAAACTGGGTTCTCTGACACTAATCTGTGGCTTGAGTGGATGAGATTCAGTGCAAACCAACATAACAGAAGCAATTGCTATGTTTGTGGTAGTGCTAGGCCACATTTGGGGACAGTCCCTCTCCAGATCCCACAAGACAGTGAGGAATGTTTCCTTAGCCTGTTCACCAATACCTCCACCAATCACTCTGCGTGTGAAATGTGGAAAAAGGAGTATCCTATAGTTACCAAAACCCCGAAGCCTGGAGAGGGCATCACCATATATCCCGGGAATTACACCTGTTACTCTAATTACCAGGGTAAGGGAAGGTTCTTGGGTAATTTCACCGAAGGATACTGCTCTACCTACAGTAAGGGCCCGGGGAAGTTAACACAGAACCAAATCCAATCACTTGGTGATGTGTATTGGATTTGTGGGGACCTAAAAATCAGGACCAGATTGGAGGGAACCTGGACAGGTGAATGTGCCCTTGCAAAGGTCATTATGCCCCTTCATATCTTAGCAGAAGATACTCCTGATACACATACTGACCCAGCACACAGTCAGAGGAGGAAGCGGGCAGCTCTCTCCGGAAGCTTTGACCCTCATGTGTACATAGATGCTATAGGAGTTCCAAGGGGGGTCCCTGATGAATTCAAAGCCAGGGATCAGGTAAAAGCTGGTTTTGAGTCTTTGATCCCCATAATAACTGTGAACAAGAATGTAGATTGGATCAATTACATATACTACAACCAACAAAGATTTGTGAATTACACTAAAGATGCCCTCCAGGGAATTGCTGACCAGTTAGCCCCCACTTCCTACATGACATTCCAGAACCGGATGGCCTTAGACATGGTGTTAGCTGAGAAAGGAGGTGTCTGTAAAATGATAGAAAAAACGGGAACCTGTTGCACCTACATTCCTGATAATACCGGCCCAAATGGTAAAGTAACTTTAGCTATAAAGAAATTAGAGGATCTGTCATTGGAGTTGAAGAAGAACTCCGGTATTACAGACCCATGGGATCAATATTTTAGCTGGATGAGTGGGTGGCAGAAGGTGCTCGCCCAGATAGGGGTAACGGTACTAATAATCCTGGTTCTTTTAGCCCTGATTGTATGCTGTATTCTACCTTTCGTAAAGAAGTTAATGAGCAAGGCTGTGGACAACAGCACACCTACATTTCTCCACCAAGAAGAAGAGGACCCTCTTATGATGGAGGATAACAAACCCTTCACTCCTCTACAGTCACTCCCTATCCAAAATCTCACAATCCTCTAGGGTTATAGGGGTAGATAGAACCTGATTGCCCTTCTCCAGCTGTATCGAGGGGGGTAGTGAACTAGTTGCTGCCTAACTCTATATACAGCCTAAAAGAGTTGCTGAGGAGAATGGGCCAGGTGAGTAGGACCTTTAGATGAGGGACAGAAGAAAATAGCCATTTTAGGGGGGACTGTTGAGGAATCCAATGTACATAATGATAATCAGAAAATGTCTATTTGCTTATGTGTATACATGTTCCCATGCTCCTTACTTATTATGTAGCATACAGATTGACCCTGTTCTGCGGGAAGATGGCGTCTACACCCTACATCCCACGCGTGCAGAAGAATGCATTCGAGATAACAGAACCAGCTTCAACCAAACTTCAAGCATCAAGTTTCTTCATTTCTCTTGTATTGTAACCAATAAGATGTACCTATTAGACTGACATAGTAATGACGTATCTTTCTGTATAAAATATTAACACCGCCCACGAATAAATCAGTATTTAGAAGTAGCCTGAGCTGAACATATCTCAGAGAGTGTTTACTTCTAATGTGCATGCACATTTATACTTTTAATTAGGAATAGCAGCAGATAACCAAGAACTAATTTATAGTTCTAATCCATCACAGCACTGATGAGGCTGCATTGATGGGTGGCACTGATGGGCGGCACTAAAGCGCACTGAAAGGCAGCACTGATGGGCATTGATAGGTGGCACTAATAAGCACTGGTAGGGGGCAGTGATAGGCAACACTGATGATGAAGCACTGATGGGCACTGATAGGTGGCACCAAAGGGCACTGAGAGTCGGCACTGATAGGGGGCACTGATGAGGCTGCACTGATGGGTGGCACTGATGGGCACTGATAGGCGGCATTAAAGGGCAATGAGAGGCAGCACTGATAGGTGGCACTGATAGGCACCAATAGGTGGCACTAATAAGCACTGGTAGGCGGCACTGATAGGTGGCACTGATGATGAAGCACTGATAAGGCAGCAATGATAGGTGGCACTGATGAGGCATTACTGGTGGGCATTGATGAGGAGGCACTGATGAGGCTGCACTGATGGGTGGCACTGAGGGGGCACTGAGAGGCAGCACTGATAGGCGGCACTGATGGGCACTGAAAGGTGGCACTGGTGGGCACTGAGGGGACTGATGTCCCTGTAACAGAAGCCAGTTAGTAACTTTCTTCTTTTCTCCTTGTGTCGTCAGCATGAGGGGGAAAAGCGGGTACCCGGCTTCTGTTTCCTTCCATGATCAGCCGTCATTGGCTGACAGCTGATCACGTGGTAAAGGGCAGCTGTGATTGGCCCTTTACCCTGATCTGTGATCAGCTGAGTCCCGGGGACTTGGCGCAGGTCCATGGATGACATTTTAAGCCAGCGCTGTAGCCCTCTTTCGGCTATAGACCGGGCAGGGAGGGGTTAAGGATGAAGTACAGGAAGGTTAAAACCTCCATCAGCGCCTTCTCTTGCTGTCTGTGCACAGTTCGGGGAGATTCCCTTCACTTCCTGTCCAGAGGGATTGAACAGGAAGTGCGAGGAAATCTCCCAAAGGGGGTTGTCACTGGATTAGGCTTCTCCAGTGGAAGTTGCCCTCTCGCCTCGTATTCCGGAGACAAGTTGATCGATGTGTGATTTGCGGCAACTCTCGTTTTTTTTTTGGTGACATCAAGACGAATAAAAAGGGTGGCTCCACCCAACGGAGACATGGGCGGGGTCTAATGGTGGCCGCACACACACATGCACCTCACTATCCAATCGCTGCGTGATTCCATCACGACAATTATACAACCAAAACTTCACCTTCTGATGGATTTTTTAGATTTGCTCAAACTGAGTCGATCGGCCAGGGTGCAAAACCTACCAACTGAGCTGCTTCGATAGGCACCACTGAGACACTTTTGTTCATCAATCCGATCGTCTTCTGATTGAATCATTTATGGGATTGCATGGCGGGAAAACAGAGGTGTGACCAATCACTTACGTCGTATTTTCTGATGATGGGGCGAAATCCACTTCCACTAATGAAACCGGCCGCCAACTAACGATCGGTTATTCCTATTGGGGGAGTCTGATCAGAAAAGAAATCGATGGTTTATTGAAGGATATATGGATGCCGTAAACCTTCAATCTAAAACTAAATACAAATTCTCTCTGGAGATACACCGTAATAAATATGGAGGCGGTGGGGGGAGGAGGGGGGATGGGTCCAGTAAGGAGGGGTTTAAAGGTAATGTCTAGGAACCCCCCCCCACTCCCACCCGGGGTACCTTTTAGCCTCCAACACCCCCAACTGATCACCGGGTAAAAATCTCCCTTAAGCTCCTCCTACTGAACTTAAAGCGCAGTCACGTGATGTGCCGGTTCTCCTCTCTTCCTGGACTGTAGAGTGGGAGGGGCCTGGTGACGAGTGATGGGGACACTTCTCATTGGCTGCCCAGTGTGGTGCAGTACTTAAAGCGGAAGTTTACCCAAAAGTGGGCGCCCCCCCCGGCTCCCTGCC